>NC_089844.1:60144016-60416516 GCF_035609145.1 Eleutherodactylus coqui | reverse complement strand
CCACGTAAAAAAATCGCGACTAATAGAACCAATGCATTGCTATGAAAACTTTCAGATGGGAGAATTTTAAGTGCATAAAAAAAATGCATATTAAAATAATAGGATATGTGCGACTGAAATCCCACAACTGAAACTCCCAGCTGTGTGAAAAGGTAGGACCTGACCTATCTTTGGTGCACAAACTACAGAAGCCTCTAAAGACTTCTATTGGAGACTATGCAAGGCAGCCGGCAAAGGGAGATTAAGGCCTCATGTCCACTAGGTAAATGGAATTGCGGAATCCGCAGCGGATTTTGCCCATAGGGAATCATTGGCCATCCGCGGGTCCATTAAATTGATTTTTGCACCTGCGGATGGCATTTTAATAGAATTGCGTTTTTCACGTGCGGGAGAAAAAACGCGGCATGCTCCATTTTGCAGCGGATTCCGCGCGGATCGGCCACATTGCTAGCAATGTGTGCAGATATCTGCATGCAAAAAAATACCATTTAAAGCAAATCCGCGCTGAATCTGCCGCGGAAATCCGCAGCAGACTCTGCGCGGATTGTATTTTTCTAGTGGACATGAGGCCTAATTCCCCAGCAGCGCAATGCTGGGCTTCCCTGCAAGGAAAAAGAAGGAATTTTATTTTTTTCCCATTTCCCTGCACTTAGAATTTTTTCTTGGTTTTTCAGTACATTATATGGCACAATAAATAGTACCATTAAAAATACAACTCATCCCGCAGAAAACAAGCCCTCAGGGCCGCATATTCATGCTGGCCAATATACGGCGTCCCTCTCTGCAGGGGGAGGAGGCTGGAAGAGCCAGGAGCAGTGCTCTGAGCTCCCGCCCCCTCTCCACCAACTCTCCACCCCCTCTTCACCCCTCTGCACTATTTGCAATGAGGGGAGGCGGGATGGGGGTGGAGCTAATTCACACAATTTAGCCCCTCCCCCATACCGCCTCATCTCATTGCAAATAGTGCAGAGGAGCGGAGAGGGGCTGGAGAGGAGGCAGAGAGGGGGCAGGAACTCAGAGCACTGCTCCTGGCTCTTCCAGCCTCCTCCCGCTGCAGAGAGAGACACCGTATATCGGTTATATAACTACTACCACAGCTGAGCCGTTGGAGGAAATCAGCTGACCTCAGTTCTCAGCCTAACGCCACCTGCACACAGGCATATTTGCATTGCGGAATCCAAGACAGGCGTCCACCTCCAGGTTCCGCAGCAGATGTCTTTCATAGCATGCAATGGAAAAAGCACTTTTTCCTGCACACGAGCGGAAATCAATTGCGATTTTCCGCTCACAGAGGAAAAATCACAGCATGCTCTATTTTTGAGCGGATTCCATTCAAATGGCTTCCATCGAAGTCAATAAAAGCCATCCAACCTGCGGCCCTTCCGCAATTAACATTACGTAAAGGTTGTGGAATCCTCATCATTGCATATCGATAGTGTGGGGAAATCTGTACTGTGCATGTCTGACAACGAGCCGTCCAGACCATTAGCAGTACAGAAAAAGAAGAAACAAGACAGGTACGTGGGGTCCACAGCTGGGCACAGGGTCGGATTCTGGTGCGGGATCCCATATCCGGAATCTGACCCGTTCGTGTGCAGCCGGCCTAAACCTCGCTCAGAGAGGGGTGTCTGATTGGTTAGCCTTTCTTTAAATATTTATGGCTTCAGCAGAAAGGTGCAGTTGGTAGCTGTGACAACATTTCTTCTATCTAATATGCCTTGTTCTAGTTCTAAGTACCTTGTTCTAACCTAGTCTAGTTTGTCCATAGTGTCTTGGTTATTCCCAGTCCAGTCTGTGTTTCTTAGTCTGTGGTTTGTTTTATCATTCCTTGATGATTCTGTCTGCCTTGGTTCATATTTCAGCATTGCTTGTTAGATTCTTGTCTGGGCTCTAGTGCCCTCTTGTTCTCAGGGATACAGTTTCAGCAGGTGTGCCAATAGGGACAACTGCGGACTAATTAGGGACAATGAGACCTGGTATTGAGGGATAGTATCAGGGAGAGATTAGGAAAGACATAGGGAGAGCTAGTAATAAGGACAGCTTTTCTCTAGTCATTATTTTGGTTCCACATCATCTGTTCCAGTCTCCCCTGCCAGTTTTATCTCATTCATTATCCGGTTACCATCACCTTCTTCTTCTTTTATCTATTAGTGAGTTCGCTAGTATCATTTGTAGTTTACTGTGCATCATATGAATATTTGTTCATATGACCAGGTGTCATGCAATTTGGCTCTACTTTAAGGCCTGGGGGTATCTGAGTATTGGGGGATACGGTTAATACGTAAGGGAACTGCTGAAGGTAAAGTCAAGTTCTGCCATTTTGCAACCAGTTGGCATCATTACATGAACTTTGTAGTAGGCTACACTTTTCTATCCAGTTAAAAAGACTGACAGACAAAAACCTGTGAAATGGAGACTTAAAGGGGTTGTCCCGCGAAACAAAGTGGGGGTATACACTTCTGTATGGCCATATTAATGCACTTTGTAATGTACATTGTGCATTAATTATGAGCCATACAGAAGTTATTCACTTACCTGTTCCGTTGCTGGCGTCCCCGTCTCCATGGTGCCGTCTAATCTTCAGCGTCTAATCGCCCGATTAGACGCGCTTGCGCAGTCCGGTCTTCTCCCTTCTAAATGGGGCCGCTCGTGCCAGAGAGCGGCTCCTTGTAGCTCCGCCCCGTCACGTGTGCCGATTCCAGCCAATCAGGAGGCTGGAATCGGCAATGGACCGCACAGAAGACCTGCGGTCCACCGAGGGTGAAGATCCCGGCGGCCATCTTCACAAGGTAAGTAAGAAGTCAACGGAGCGAGGGGATTCTGGTAAGTACTACCCGTCTTTTTTTTTTATCCCTGCATCGGGTTTGTCTCGCGCCGAACGGGGGGCTATTGAAAAAAAAAACCCGTTTCGGCGCGGGACAACCCTTTTAAGTGGTTTCCGTTTCACATATTTAATTCTATGGTTCTGTCTGAATTTCCATCTCACTGCCATTTTCAGCATGTTACACGGAAACTGGGAAAGGGTATGCTTTCTGGCTTGGCTAGGTGAGAGGCCTATCATATAAGTTGGAAAGAGTATGATTTCTCCTTAGGGAGAACACCTAGTGGAGACTTATAAAGCCATCTGTGCTCCTCTGGAAATCTATGCACACTGATGAGGGGCAAAAAAGCCGAAACGATTATCTGTGCATAGTTAATCTTTTCCTTCTGGAGAAGAATCTGACTTTATCTTATATTCCCAGTCATTGTTACAAGGCTTGTTAAAAGGTCTGATATTAACTTGCAGAAATGCTGCCTTCCAATAGGTGGCTGTACAGAGGCATAGATGGAAACAAAAGATGGAGCGTCGGGGTGCCTTAGTCACACGGCCAAACATTCTGCAGACAACATAATTAGTGTACCGCAATACAGCTACTTAACACACTGGCGATGTTTGTGCTCCAATGCTGCCATGTAATAATATTAGAGTCAGATATTATAAAATTATCATAAATTGAGTTTAGAGGAGATTAAAGGGATTATCTGACATATTTTTCTTTAAAAACATTTTTCCTTATCACAGAAAATAAACTAGCTTATACGGATCTCTCCTGGTTCCCCAAATGTCTCATGCTGAGAGCTCTGGGTCTCCCGCATGATGTAATGTTTGCATGATGCAGCAACCTGTGTACAGGATGTCACAGGCTGCTGCAGCCAATCAGACCTCAGTGCTCTGCGATTGGCTGCAGCAGCCAGTGGTGTCCTGTGCACAGGCTGCAGTCAGCCTGTAAACAAGGACCGGGCACTAAAGACGGAGTTGTGACACGGGAGTTATAAAGAGTCAGGAGAGGTGAGTATTAGCTAGTTTGTTATTTTGTATGATGGAGAACCTCTTTTAAGTTAAAAAATATTTTGGACCACCCCTTTAACCCTTCCCAATCAAACTTCCCTGCTACTCGCAGCTCTTATTTATTTTGGGTGGGAAAGTGCATTGTGGATGCCTTGGAATTACCCAACAGAAACACATAAAAATGATCTGTCATGATGATTTTATTAGCAATTTTTTTTTTATTAACAATTTCCAATCTAATGCCATCCCTCGTCTGACATTAAGATGTCACTGAAAAGCTCCCATGTGGGACACGGGTGAACACATGTTCCTAACAGTATGCAGGACAGCGCTCCGATGTCAGAGGCTGTTCTGCATATGTATGTTACAATATACAGGATGGAGCGCTGTCCTGCATACTGTCAGAAACATGTGTCGGCCCTTGTCCCACATTGGAGCTATGCAGGGAAATCTTAATGTTGGACGAGGGACGACACTGGATTGGAATGGTTTAAAATGCAAATGAGGGCATGTGTTCTCTATATTATGAATTACATTGATGAATGTATTTCACAAATTCGCCTTTATATTAAAATATTAGTGTTATTTTAAAGCCATAGATTCCCAGCCATAGTAGATGCAGTGCAATACACTTACCTTCTGTTACTAGTCTTCCGCTTGCTGATAAGACAATGTAAAAACATTAAAGTCATTGTGCGATCTTGTTTTGGGATCAGTCTGCAGTGTCAGCAGCTTGGCCACTAGATGTCAGCACATATGAGAACTGCAATATGTCCTTTGTGCCTATAAAACAAATACAACACACAGTGGTGCCTTGGCTTAGGAGTTTAATTTGTTCCGTTACGGAGCTGTTAACCAAAAACACTCTTATGTCAAATCAATTTTCCTTATTAAAATGAATTGAAACACCATTAATTCGTTCCGCACCTCCCCACAAAAGGGGATTGGTATGCCCCAATATTTTAAACAAAAATAAGCCCTAACTACACTACATGTAAAAAAACAAACATCAATACTCACCTACTGCCAGCGTTCTGGTCCTTCCGCTGGTCTCCATCGCTGATGCAGCCTGCTGTTTCCTCCCGCACGTCGACAGAGCATTTCTTCCTAGAAGCGGGGCTTGAATTTCCCGCCTCCGGCAAGCTAATGCTCTGATTCGTTAATCCAGCGCTGCATCATCCAATGAAAGCTGGCGCTGTGTTAACCAATCACAGCCATTTAGTGACATTCAATGCAGCAGTGCCGAAGGCCATCGTGAGGACCAGAATGCTGGTGGTAGGTAAGTATTAGACACCCCTCATCCTGAGCCAGTGCAAGATTCCTGAAGACATCACCTATCTTCGGTGGAATGTGGAAGCAGGCTCATAACCTGAGTTTTTGCTCTTAACTTAAGTTAAGAAACTCGCCAGCTGAGGCTCTCGCAAGCCTCATTGCATTTTTTCTTGGGACAGAATGACCGAAAAAGCGCATTTCTGGCGTTCTTAATTTTTTTTTTAGACAACGTTCACCATTCGGGGTAAATAAAGCATTATTTTGATAGATGACACTTTTACAGATGCAACGATACTAAACATGTATTTTTGTTTTATGATGTTGATTCTTTTATTTAGTCTAACCTGTGACCTGTAAAAACACAGTTCATTAATTACAACTTACTGGTGGATGATCCGCAGTGTTTACTCCACTTGGAAACATACCCTATATGTTACATAAACCTACCCTTGTCACAGCATGAGTCACAAGAAGAGGATGCGTTTCGGTCTATGGAAGACCTTGGTCACACATAGGTGACCTAGGTCTTCCATAGACCCAAACGCGTCGTCTTCTTGTGACTCATGCTGTGACACTGTCTAATAAAGGATCAGTTTATTCACATTACCGATTGCTAACCTTTTTTGGACTTATTTTGCATGAATTCGTGGTGGACTGCACGATCTTGCCTCAGGAACTGAATTCCAAGCCTACTATTGAAGCAGGGTGGATGAGGAGGAGGTGGTGGGCATACTTTCTTGTTTTTTGCTATATTGCACAGTGTAATTGTTCACTTTTCGTTCATCGTTCATTTTATGCAGAAATAAAAATTATCTTTGGTTCGTTCACTTATCGTTCGGTTTAAACCGCGCTTATTCAATTGCTTTCATTCACCTATGCAGCGAATGTGAACGACTAAACGATTTATTGCTTGAATGAGCCACCGATGTATCTGCCTGTATAAATAGGCTGCACGAGTGAATTCTGACATTGTTCGCTCGTTCAGATGATACAGCGGCTCGTGTAAATGGACGCTTAGTTATACGAGGGGCTGCTGATAAGTCTTTGGCTTTGTGTTCTTTTTTTGTTTCTATGGTAACGAATGCTACATCACATGAAAGCCTTATGTGTCTAATATATGTTTTCAAACTTTTGTGTTTGTAGCTGTAGTTGTGTTTGTATGGCAACAGTGATCTCGGCACGCGGGAAAACAAAATGGTGGAGTCTAAGGCGATATTCACAGCAAATGAAAGCAGAGAAGTGATAAAATCCTTGTTTCTGCAAGGAAAGACCGCGAAGGATATTCATGGTGATATGTCGCAGACATTGGGGGATCAATGCCCTTCATATTCTACAGTTAAGAACTGGGTTGCCAAATTTAAAACGGGCAACTTCAGCACCAATGATGAGCAACGTCCTGGATGACCGAGAGAGGTTGTTGTTCCGGAGATCGTCGATGCTGTGCACAACCTCATACTGGATAATCGGCTAATGTCAGCTGCAGGAAAAACAGACATCATGGGGATTTGTCGTGAACGTGTTTGTGTCATTATTCATGAACATTTGACCATGAAGATGCTATCTGCAAAGTGGGTCCCCAAATGTTTGACAACAGATCAGAAAAGCATGCGAGTGAAAACTTCCCGCTCCATTTGTCAGCGCTTCCGGACTGATAAGAACTTCCCGGACCAACTGGTCACTATGAATGAGACCTGGATTTATTTGTATGACCCTGAAACCAAGGAGCAGTCAAAAGAGTGGAGGCACAGTGGTTCTCCTCGCCCAAAGAAGTTCAGGGTGCAAAAATCAGCCACTAAGGTGATGGCGTCTGTGTTCTGGGATAAGGAGGGCGTGCTGCTAGTGGACTACCTTCAAAATGGTTCCACCATCAATGCAAGGTATTACATTGAACTTTTGGACCAATTGAAGGCAGCTCTGAAGGCCAAAAGGCACGGCAAGCTGTCCAAAGGAATCTTGTTCCTGCAAGACAACGCCTCCGCTCACACTACACAAGCGACCACGGCAAAACTGGTGGAGCTAGGCTTACAGCTGGTTGACCACCCACCTTATTCACCAGATCTAGCTCCCTCCGACTATCATCTGTTTCCAAACCTGAAGAAATATCTCAAGGGTACCAAATTTCACACCATTTCTGATGCCATGGCTGCTACGAATGACTGGTGTGAGGCACAACCGAAATCCTTCTTTTTGCAAGGCTTACAGAACTTGGAATACCGATGTAAGAAGTGTGTTGACATCAGTAGAGAGGATGTGGAATAAATGTAAAGTTTCATCTTCCTATCTCGTTTCTTTCTGGGTAAAGCCAAAGACTTATCAGCAGCCCCTTGTATTAACCTTTCTGGAGTCAGTTTTATACAGTACAAAATCTACAGAAACAAACTCTGTTAAAATCCAGTTTACTGTATGTTAGGTTTTTTATTTAGCTGTGAAATATATGTGTTAGATTTATTTCTTAGATTTTAGTCACAAATCTGTGCTCAGTATACTGGGGTATATTAATTAATTGTGTCATCTATTAACCCCTCTAGTGGCAAGCCCGGAAAATCTCTGGGGCTTGCTGCACCGACCATGGAGTTAAACCCCGGAAGATTTCCCTGAACAGCTCGAGTGCTGAAATGTTGGCCAGGACACACAGTTATTGTGCCGCTTTACATGTTTGCCACTTCGAATTACCTTAGGAAAATCTCCGGGGCTTGCTGCTCTGACATGGTAATAATAAACCTGCGACTGAAGGGGTTAAAGGGACCCTCCTGTTTTGGGCCAAAATTCCATTCAGGACTGGAGAGTGGGGGTGGTATAATTTTCTTAACTGTCCATCTGATATGCCAGTGTTGGATCCCATTTTCAATCAGCTAGATAGAAAATTCCAGGGACCATCTTAGATGGCCAAAAATCAAGATCGGAATTTGGGGATCATAGGAACAGCAGAGAAGAACAAGTGCAGGTAATATCCTCATTCCCCCCACTCCTGGGTCCCAGGACAGAATTTTGTTCTGAAATGTCAGGGCCTCTTTATGTGTCAGGGTGAATACCCATCTATTATCATATTTTGCTTGTGCTTATCTAAAGAGATCAGCTCAGGTACAGTTAGCACCTTCTAGGGGAATAAACCAGATTCTCATTTATGTCGTTAGAGCTTGGTAATTAAAGACTCCTGTGACTGAGGAGAGAATTGGGGCTGAAATAGGAGAAAAAAATATTCTTTGCACCTTACTTTAAAAATGTGTTGCCGCTCCTACTGTATGTATGTGACTTACTATGTGCTGTTACTATCTGGTTTAATTTGATATTTATGATCAATGTCTGCTCAACTTTCTGACTGAGTTCATGTTAGGGCTCCTGCTAACGGCCGGATATTTGCTGCGGAATCCACGGTGGGCATCCGCACCGCGGATCCGCAGTTAATGGCGCCCATAGCATGCTATGGGCAATAGATTCTTCCTCCACACTTGCGGAAACCAATTATGGTTTTTGCAAGCGAGGAAAAATCGCAGCATGCTCTATTTTTCCACGCATTCCGCGCAAACGGCTTCCATTGAAGTTAATGGAAGCCGTCCTACCTGTGGCCTGTCTGCAATGAACATTGTGGACGGGCCGCCGATTCTGCGTTGTCTAGCAACAACGCAGTGGCAAAAAAATTGAAAAAAAATCTGTACTGCGCACGTGCGACGACAAACTGCCGAGTCCAACCACAGCACAGAAAAGAAGCCGACACAGCAGTCATGCGCAGACTCCACTGCTGCCAGAGACGGATTCTGCATGCCTTACTTTCTTAAAATCTTTTGTTTGTATTGTTGTGTACTATTATAGTATGGCGCTACTTAAATTGACCCTGAGCTAAAATTTTAGCATTTGCCTGGAATGGAGATGCCCATGCCAACTCTGAAGTTATACTTACCTGATCCCCAGACAGGGGTGTAACTAGAAAGGCTGGGCCTCATAGCAAACTTTTGAAGGGGACAAGCTCCCTGGAGCATAAACATATATCAGCTCAATTTGAAATTTAAGGCAAAGACACACTTTTGGTCTGGAGGCTATTTTCTCCAGCAGGTTCTGGGGTATTCTGTAGCTTCCTAATTATGTAGTATGGCATGCGCACGCCTTGCAATAACCAGTCAGACACAAGCTATAGGTCTCAGGTCTAAAACTGGGTCTGGGCGTACAATGCTCAGAGCCTCAGGTTTATTGAAACACATAATACCTGCCCTTTATGGGCGTATAACATGTTACATCGATAAAATATTGTATTTTCATTCGTTGGGCCATATAGAATCCCTCGCCGCTCCCCACACCCCTCTCAGGTCCAGTGTACAAGTCAGCCTTTGTCTCCTCAACATGTGGTCAGGCAAAAACTAGCTTCTTTGTCTCAGAAGTTAAGAGTGGGGGAAGCGGGCTGGGGAAATACTCAAGATTCACTTTCAGTCTTACAGTATAGCAATGTGATTTTAACCCTTAAGAAGCTGCAGAGGAGCTTTACATTAGGCTAACGTTATAGCACATATCTTTCACCATGCCATTGTCCATCAATTATCATTATGAAATTATGCGGCCATTAGCCTCTACAGAGTTAAATCACTACAGCTGCATAATACATCTAGTTTATACAAATCAATAGACATTTTACGCTAACTAATCATCATGTCTACTACACTTTCATGCTGAGTTGCGTAACAAAAAAACCTCGCTCACCAAGTATGCCCCTTCCCTAAAGGCTTAGCAATAGCAGAACAAACTGTTACGTACTGTTATGCTACTCCAGACTATACCCCTAAGTTCATTCAGAGACAGCAGACCGGACCCCTAAATTCATCAGACCCCACCCCAAATTCATTCAAACCCCAGAACAGAGCCCTAAATTATCAAATCCTAGAAACTAAACTCGCAGACCTCCAACACCCTTATATTTTTGGAACCCAGACCCGTAGATTATAAAACCATGGACCAGCCCCTGAATTTCATACCCCAGACTAGATGCTAAATTATCAGATCCCAAAACCGGCCCCCTAAATTATTATACCACTAATTAGACCCCTAAATTTTCAGACATAAAAAGACCCCCATAATTATCAGAGCTTAGACATGATCATGACCAGCATGAGGACCTTGGTTACACACACAACATCCTGATGTTAGCTAGAGACCACCGACCCTGTAGCAACTGTGAAGGTGATATTTACGCCACTGTCCCAGGGGGGCTTCTCTGTAAAGGTAATAACTCCGCTAACACAGACGGGATCCAGAGTAGGTTAAAATAAAGGCCTTCAATAAGACACCCATGGAGCTCCAGATTGGCAAGGACCACAAAAATTTAACTTTTTCGAGGTTAGGTGAACATTTCCATTCTGGATTTTCAGTTTTTGTCTTAAGGGTCACTTAAAACCTGCAGCACGCTCTACCAAGGATCCTCAGAGAAGTCTATGGGGAGTGCATAAATCCACACGCGATATGTAAGGAGATGCGCAATACACTGTGCAATTGTGCTGGAAAAAGAACACATCTGGAACTCATTAGACTAAATAGCCATTTAAATTGGGGGGTGTTTCTATGCCACGCGCAGATGAACATACCCTGCGGGCGCAAAAGGTACAGTGCAATAAAAAACGTGTACATTGTGCTGAGGCGGGCACAATTGCGCATACGCCCCTCTGAGGGAGCCCTAAATGGTGCCATTTGTGTGAACTCTGATTTAAAGCCTATTTGAAGAATCTCTTATAAGAGAGACAAGGAAACATTTTCAAGGTTATTATGCAGTGAGTATTCCGTCTTGTCTTTAAAGTCTTATTTATATTCAAGCCCATCTAGAATGATGAAGCGTACTCTGTTTATTGGAATGCATGAATTTCAATATGAAGTGTCCCTGAAAAGCATTATTTTTCTTTGATAAACCTCTCACTGTTTAAAGAGCAATGATAATATTATTTCTCCAAAGCTGTGGGATCACATCTATTTTATTTCATTATCGTGATAAAGCTGAAGTGTACTTCCAGGCTGCAGGCACTCATATAGGCTCATACATTCAGGAAATGCATTTTCTGCAATTTTCCAAGACTCTTTCATTGCGAGGTGTGGGGAAAATGCATAGGGAGGAGGGGGGGGGGGGGGGTTATTTAGTGACTTATGTCAGAATTTTGATGTTAAAAAGGTGCAACTTTTTGAAAAAGTCTAACTTGCAATTGCTCTTTGAGCTAAAACCTAAGACTCCTTGGCAGAGTGGGGGCTTCTTCACACAGACGTATGAGCAACTTTGCTCGGCGCTACAGAGCGTAGATGCGCATGAACAAGGTTAAAAACTTTTTTTTTTTAACCTTTCAAATTTCGTGCTTTTTTGGGAGGAAGATGGGTTCTGCCGTATCTTTCTTGCACGTGGTATTAACTGCATGCGAGAAAGATAGGGTAAGTCCTATCTGTTCTCGCTCGTACTATGAACGGGTGAGAATACTCCTAGTGAAAACAAAATGAATGGTTTCGTTTCGTCTCGTCATGTGGCTGTGATTTTCACAGCCATTTAACAAGACTGAATCAGGCCCATCTGTTTACGCTCTTAGGCTAGGTTACAACATGGCGTATTCTCAACGGAAATCTCGCAGTTTTGCCGCAGCCAATTCATAAACTCCACCTCCACAAAGTGCAGCCGTGATTGGCTGAGCCGCGGCGCTCGAAAAACCAATCAATGCAGCGCTCAAAGAACCAATCACAGTCATCACTTTGTGGAGGTGGAATTTATGAATCCCGTAACCAGGAAGAGATCCTGTGTTGGCGGCTGAGGACTGCAGAATGGCACCAGGCTCTGGAAAGCAGTGGGAAGGACCTTCGCTTGAGCCTGCTGGGTAAGTAAAATAAGACATTCCTCAAAAATAAGACCTAGCATCCTTTTGAGGGCAAAAATTAATATACAAGGGGCTGCTGATAAGTCTTTGGCTTTACCCAGAAAGAAACGAGATAGGAAGATGAAACTTTACATTTATTCCACATCCTCTCCACTGATGTCAATACACTTCTCACATCAGTATTCCAAGTTCTGTAAGCCTTGCAAAAAGAAGGATTTCGGTTGTGCCTCAAACCATTCATCAGTAGCAGCCATGGCATCAGAAATAGTGTGAAATTTGGTACCCTTGAGGTGTTTCTTCAGGTTTGGAAACAGATGATAGTCGGAGGAAGCTAGATCTGATGAATAAGGTGGGTGGTCAACTAGCTGGAAGCCTAGCTCCTCCAGTTTTGCCGTGGTCGCTTGTGCAGTGTGAGCGGAGGCGTTGTCTTGCAGGAACAAGATTCCATTGGACAGCTTGCGGCGCCTTTTGGCCTTCAGAGCTGCTTTCAATTGGTCCAAAAGTTCAATGTAATACCTTGCATTGATGGTGCAACCATTTTGAAGGTAGTCCTCCTTATCCCAGAACACAGACGCCATCACCTTAGTGGCTGATTTTTGCACCCTGCACTTCTTTGGGTGAGGAGAACCACAGTGCCTCCACTCTTGACTGCTCCTTGGTTTCAGGGTCATACAAATAAATCCAGGTCTCATCCATAGTGACCAGTCGATCCAGGAAGTTCTTATCAGTCCGGAAACGCTGACAAATGGAGCGGGAAGTTTTCACTCGCATGCTTTTCTGATCTGTTGTCAAACATTTGGGGACCCACTTTGCAGATCGCTTCTTCATGGTCAAATGTTCATGGATAATGACACAAACACGTTCATGACAAATCCCCATGATGTCTGCTATTCCTTTAGCTGAAATTGGCCGATTCTCCAGTATGAGGTTGTGCACAGTATTGACGATCTCCGGAACAACCACCTCTCTCGGTCGTCCAGGACGTTGCTCATCATTGGTGCTGAAGTGGCCCGTTTTAAGTTTGGCAACCCAGTTCTTAACTGTAGAATATGAAGGGCATTAATCCCCCAACGTCTGCTCCATATCACCATGAATATCCTTCGTGGACTTTCCTTGCAGAAAGAAGAATTTTATCACTCCTCTACTCTCATTTGCTGTGATTATCACCTTAGACTCCGCCATTTTGTTTTCCCGTGTTGCCATAAGCTACAAACACAAAATTGTGAAAGCATATATTAGACACATAAGGCTTTCATGTAATGTAACAGTCGTTACCATAGAAACAAAAAAAGGACACAAAGCCATAGACTTATCGGCACCCCCTCATAAGACTCTGTCTTGTTTTCAGGGAAACACTGTATCTGTCTTTAAGCACGTCAGTTTTTCTTAAGAAACTAAAAGATGGTGCAATAAGAAAATAATACATATGCATATTGTATAGAGCAATGCTTCTCAAACTGTGAGACGCTGCCTAGTTGTTGGTGATTTGCATCTCGGAATGTAGTTTTGGCAGAAGAGATCATACGCTGCACAGGCCTTTTTATGGTTGAAGCAGTTTAGCAAAACAAGGGTACATTCACACAAATGATTTTTTCATCCTAATTATGGACTGAAAAAAATTGTTCCGAAGTCCGACAGAAATAAAAAATATTATTTTAAATGGTTATTTTAACATTTGCTTTGTTTCTTTTGTTTTAAATTGCGCAGATATTTGGTGGAGAAAATTGCCCATCCAAGTCTATGGCTAGAAAATCAGATTGCACTTGCATCATGTAAATGTGATAAGAGTTTATTAACGCAGGTTACAATGGAAACCATAATTCAAAAAATTAGAACAAAGATGCGATTTTTTTCCCTTTAATATGAGCGTGAAAGAAAACGTACACACTAGAGATGAGCGAGCGTACTCACTAAGGCAAATTACTCGAGCGAGTAGTGCCTTATGAGAGTACCTGCCCGCTCGTCTCAAATGATTTCGGTGCCGGAGGGGGTGAGCAGTGAGTTGCGGGAGTGAGAGGGGGGGAGCTGGGGGGAGAGAGTGAGAGAGAGATCCCCCCCCCCCCTGTCCCTCCCCACTCTCCCCCGCCGGCACCCAAATCTTTTGAGACGAGCGGGCAGGTACTCGCATAAGGCAATACTCGCTCGAGTAATTTGCCTTAGCGAGTACGCTAACGAAGGAAGGAAATTGTAACTTTTTTTCTCTATGGATGATGGCCAATGGTGAAGCCTAGACATCACAATGTTCTGGCAGATTAGGCAACAGTACTGGGGACCACGTTCATATTAGTAGGCTATATCATAATATGTGCATGCAGATGCTTAGTATGGAATTCAGCACAGTATAAAACTTCATTTACGTGCTGCAGAAAAAACTGCAGATTTGAGTGAAGTCTGCAGATTTTTAAAGCCACAGTAGGCAAAGTATGAAAATCTAATCCACAGCAAAACCCACTGAAAAAAAATCTGCATTCTACACGTGTTGCTTTTGTTGCAAACTTGTTGGTTCATAAATTGAGTCTACTTTTATCTGAATGTATCTCAAGGGCAAATATGTTTTGTTGATCACCTCACATGTCCTCTTCCTGTTATGCAGGCTTATCACAATATTTCATTTTCTCAATATGCAGTTTCTGGAAGCGATGAGATGATGTGAAATGCAAATTGTGCGGTCCACATATTGCACTGTAGAATACTTAATTGGTACATCTATAACTGGAATTGCAGATGTCCTTATAGACATGCAGGGATTTGCTCCAGAAGTTGGGATGGAGAGATTAAAAAGTTTATTAATGTTTATTTAGTTAGCCCAGCAATCTTATCGATGAAATATACAAATTAACCAATTTTTTTCTCTAAAAAAAAAAATGAGTTAGCTTTTTCTAAAATGTGCTGTGTTCTAAGGCCTCATTCACAAGAGCGTTTTTATGCTGCTATTTAGCCGCAATAAGACGTCGGCTGAAAATCGCGACCATGTGAAGCATTGGCTTCCAATGCATTAGTTCACATGATCGATTTTTGGTCGCGTGAAAAAATTGCATCATCAAAACGAGAAATTCTTCTCCCTGCATAAAGTGATAAGTCCTGATCTATTTTTTGCTGAAACACTGGAAGCTCCCATAGACTCCTATGGGAGCTGAGAAAAAAAGGGAGGTGGGTGGAGTTTACCTGCGTCTAATGCTCAGAAAGGAAGACAGCTGCCGCTATTTAAGCTATTGAAACAATTAGAAGTCATTCTGAGGATTTCTGCCGACTGATGGAACACTGCGCTGCAGCGTATTTTTGCCGCAATACACCCGTGTGATTGGATGAGAAACCACTAATTAAGCTTAGGATTTGATTGTGGCTATTCTTCATCGATGCAACTTTTGGCCGCGAAGCGGCCAACGTGTAAAGGCTCATGCGCCTGTGTGAATGAGGCCTAAAGTGTGTGATTCGGGATTAGTGACTTTGGATTCAGGGCTTTTGGTAGAGTCAGGGACCGTTTACAGCAAAGGATTTACTACTTAAGCAAGTGAATGAGTGAATGATATCAAAGTTTTAACCTTCTCAAGCTTATCACAGGCAGCTGTCTTCTCTTCATACTGCTGCCTTGTAGCTTTTAACTCCTCTTGTACTTCTCTTTTCTGCTCTTCCACAGACTCCAAGCACACCACACTCTTCTCCAGTCCATATTTTAGGTCAGACACCTCAGCCTGAAGTGTTGCAAACTGCTTTGACAGGTTTCTCTTAGCTTCTGCATCCTCCTCTACTTGCTTGAGGAGCACATTTTTCTCATCTTGCATAGTCTTCAGGTGTGTACTGAGACCAAGCCTCTGCTGGGTCTCTTCTTGCAGTAACTTCTGGAACTCTTCACTCTGAGCTTCCAGCTTCACCTGCAGCCTGCTCACTTGCTCAGATAATGCGGTCTGCACCCTGTCACCTTCAGTTATTTTTATTTGTAGCTCTTGAAGCTGCATCTCTACTGTATTTTCCTTGCATTCATATGCACACTTGTCTTCCAACAACCCCTTCACCTTTTGGGTAAGCTCAAAACACTCACTTTTCAACGTTTCTTTCACTTTTCCAAGTTGCTTCAACTGCTTGGACAGTTTCCCAACAACTACAGCATGACTCTGTTCCAGCTTCTGGATTTGGGCTCCATGTATTTCAGCTTGCTCATCTGTAGCTGGGACACCAGTCTCTCAAACAGCACCTCCTGGTTTTCCTTGTCACCCAGTAAGTCTTTCAAGAACACTGCTTGCTTCTCTGCCTGACTGCACGCAGCTTTCTGCATTTCCAGCTCTTCCTTGAGCTGACTTATCTGGCACTCCAAGTCACCATTCTTCTTTGCTAACAGCATTTTCAACTCCGCAACTTGATTCTGCAAACCTGTAGTTTGATTCCGTGCATCTGTAGAAGCTCTTTCTAACTCGCAACACGTCATCTCCAACTCTTTGGTTTTCATTTGCATTTTCTTATAGTCCTTTTCACACAGCACAGCTTGTTCGTATCGTTGGGACAGTTCACTCTTAGCTAGCGCATGAATTTGCTTAAGGCTCTGGATCTGAGCTTCATATAGCTCTATTTCTTCATCCCTGCTTATCTGTAGCTGGGTCAGCACCTGCTCCTGACGAGCTTTTTGGGCTTTCTTAAAGTCCAATATACCTCTCAATACCTCTGCTTGCTTTTCTGCTTTGCTGCAGGCGGCTTTCTCCACCTCCAGCTTGTCTTTGAGCTGTTTTACCTGAACTTCCCATTAAATATACCTCTTTGCTGACCGTGTCTTCAACTTTTTACAGTCTTGTTCACACTTATGGGTTTGTTCTCCCAACAAAGCCCTGTGACCAGTTTCAGTCTCTGTAGCTTTGAACGCCTCTCGCAGGGCAGCCACTTGCTCCATTAGGAGGCGATTGGTTTCCTGTTGTTGCAGATTGGCCTGCCCCATCTGTCGCACCAGGTCCTTTATGGCATCAGTGTTAATTCGCCGGTGTCTACTCGTTGCCCGCATCTGAAACACCATATGTGGGGATATAGCTCGGTAGGCGTGCGGGTTTCTTGATACACAGAGACGGAACACCAGCAGATGCAGTCCAAATACAGGCGTGGCCTGCGTTTATTTTATACCAGCAACATAAAAAGTCCAACCTTAACTTCAGGCAACAAATAATAGTCCATAATCCAGATATTAAGTAAACAGGCAATAGTCCAGATCACATAAACAGGTGCAGCGCACAGCAGGGCTTCTCCTTGTCCAGCCGGTCACACAGGCTGCCAGGATCCAGCAGCTATCTTCGCTCCGCCTGGTCCTCCCAGACACACACCTCCGGTAGGTGTTGAGGTGAGGGGCGTCTCCCTGTCCACCTCTGGCCTGTTCAGCCACACACTTGGGCTAACAGCCCTGCAGCTCCACCGAGCTGACTACCTGGCCTTCTCAGCCAGACACTCTCCGTCCTTCCTTGGTAGGAACTGGCTCTTTATCTTGTTCCTGCTCCACCCCTTGGTTAACCCTTGCAATAGAGGTCCTGTCTCTGGCCCTCTACAGGCCATCCTGTGTACTGCACTACTACAGAGGATATAAGCTTCAGGTAAGGACCTCCAAATTAGTATTTTCTGAAATACCACCTGTACCATGTGCTATGCCAGAAAGGCAGTGGGAGATTAAACAAGTGGCTCAAGAGTTAGTGTAGGAAGGAAGGGTTTGGGTTTCTGGAGAACTTGGCCAACTTTGCTGTTGGCTACAGGTATTACAATAGGGATGGGTAGGGTGCAGCTGTTCTGGAGGGGAAGATGGATAGCATGTTGGAGGAATGTTTAAACTAGGGACTGGTGGAAGGGCAATCAGAGGGATAGAGGGGAAGGCAGTATAGACAGTGACTAAGTAATGCAAATAGGGGGAGCAGTGGGAGGGGTTAGTGAAGTTAGAACTGGCAGAATATTTAGTAGGTATACACTTAAAATAAAAAAATAACCAAAACCTTCAAAACTGTATTGTGGCTAATGTTAGAAGTCTATAAAAAGGTTGACGAACTGGAAGTAGTAATATCTGAGGAAAACTATGATGTAGTGGGAATCACTGAGACCTGGTTGGACAAAAGCTGTCACTGGGCGGTGAACTTACAGGGTTACAGTGTGTTCCAAAGAGATCATAAAATGGAAATGGGGAGGAGTTTGTATTTATATAAAATCCTGTTTAAAGCCCACACTACAGGAAGATGTATGTGTTACGGTATCCTACTCGATGACACGCCAGCCCTGGTTGCCCTAGAACTTACCCGCAACCCCTGTCCCTGCCTACTTGCCTCCACTCCTTGCTAACCCCAGGCAGGCAACTGGGCAGTGGTCCCTACACTCACTAGGGACCGAGAGGGAGGACTGGCGTACCAAGATAGAACAGGATAGAATACCGACAGGATGGGCAGATGAACTAACCCAACAGAAAATAACAGCAGACCGAGGCAGATGGGATGACCTGGCAGAACTAGCAAACAAGCTGACAAACAGGAGACTGACAGAGGCAGGATGCAAGCATGCTGACAGAAACCCATAACTGGCAGTGAATGCACCTCACTGCCAGCCTTATAAACAAAAGCCTCTGCCCAGGGGTGGAGAGGGGAGGCGCTACCTTTCAGCAGGATATAATATACAGGAGCTCATGCACGGATCCGCAATCACAGGCACGCGGGGCGCCGCCCGGACCCACGCGCGCGTGTACCACACCGACCAGCCACCCGCGCCCCCGGCAGCCGGACAACAAGCTGGGGGGACGCGCCCCGACTGTGGGACCCAGTGCCCGGCTGCCCTGGGAGGACCCGCAGCCGCCGCATGGTAACAATATGGGAAGGAGATGAACATATGGAGTCTCTATAGGTGGAAATGCGTGGGGAGAAAAATAATAAAATCCTCATAGAGGTTTTCTACAGACCAACAAATATAACAGAAGCTACTAAAATATATTATTCCAAATCACAGAAGATCCCTTAAAAAATAAATTTTATTATATTATCCTAAAAAACATACACACAATTGGCTTAATCATCAACCAATGAAAGGACAAAGACAAGACAACGAATAGAAACACATATAGATGTGCTCGTGTGGGACTTGGTGCAACTTATCCAGGGAGATTTCAGATCGCAGTCATATACGAATGAGGTATGGCTGCATAGGTCTCCAATTGCAAAAAGTAGATGTTTTCCACATACTTGACTAGGGTGGCTTAAATATGATTGTTTGACGTTGTGTCTTACCACCCTGTCCCAGACCAGTTACTTAGTTTAACTATCCGAGCACCACTAGTTTTATGTTTATTTCATTGGTTCAACTTGATGAAATAATCAATAGATCAACAACTGGATCGATTAAAGATACAAAATGAATAGAGGGTTCGATGCATTTCTGTCGGACCTTTGACTTTTCAAGAACCGTATGGTCGATAGTCTGAGATATGTTAATATGTCTGTCCGTATATTCACCTAACGGACATATATTAGATAGAATGAAATAAAATAAAAAAGTTGATCTTGGTGTGAACCACAACACCAGCTGGTATCGCTTGATTTTTAATTATTATTATTTATAGGATGATGAATCCTCCGAGATACAATGCGATACCAGGTAGTGATTATAACTCCCTTCCTAAATGAACAAATTGCTGATTGTTTGGCTCGTCTCCTAATATAAGGAGATCTATCAGTCAAGTTATAGGGGTCACCCCTCTCGGACAGAAATCAAATAATTTGTCCGAGTTGCCTTGCTTTTAATGCCTAGCGCTTACAGGATTTAGCCTAAGATAGAGAGTGATATCCCTTCATCTAGGTCTCAGTTTAAATAGATACTCCTGCCTAGGTGCCCATGTTTTGGGTATTGAGGCTGAATAGAAAGCGTTTCTGCTTAGGCTAAAAGTTAGAAGGAGAGAGAGTTATATAGCCTCCTGCCCTGATGGTGGGTAGGTGGGTAATAAAATATATTATTGAAGCAAATAGATGAAGCAGCAAAATCACAATGAGGCAATTATTATGGGAGACTTTGACTATGCGGATATAAACTGGAAAGCTGAAACCTACAAATCTCATTAAGGTAACACGTATCCGTCAATAGCTAAGAACAATAACCTTACCCAACTTGTACAGGACCTAACTAGATGAACAGCCATTTTGAACTTAATATTGACCAACAGACCAGACAGAAAAACAGGGGTGCAGGTTGAGTGGCACCTCAGAGATAGTGGCTATACTATAATAAATTTCCACTTGTCTTTCAATAGGGAGTTTTATCAAAGACCTATGAAAATGCTAAACATTAGGAAGGCAAAATTTGATTAGCTATGAGACACCTTTAATCTTACTGATTGGGACAATGTCCACAGAAATACGAGTAGGGCAATAAATGGGAAATATTCAAAACTATCTTAAATACTTACTGTGAGCAGTTCATACTTTACAGGAATAAAGGAATTAGAAATTGGAGTAAACCAATGTGGCTCAATAAAGATGTAAAGGAGCAATAAACAGCAAAAAGAAAGTGTTTAAACTACTAAAACAATAAGGCAGCAAAGAAGCATTAAAAGCATAAAAAGGCAGCAATGGTGGTCACAGAGAGACTTATTGCCAAGGGGAGTAAAAATAACCCGAAGCTGTTCTTCAATTATATAAATAGTAAAAAGATTAACGCTGAAAGTGTTGGCCCTTTATTAAATAATGTAGGAGAAAATATAAAGGGTGATGAGGAGAAAACAAATCTATTAAATAGTTTTTTCTTCAGTGTATTCACAGAGGAAAATGAAATGTTATATGAGATGCAGAGTGATAAAGTAAACTCTCCCCTAAATGTCACCAGTCTAACCCAAGAAGAAGTGCAAAGTCATCTTAAAAAAATTAAAATAGACAAATTGCACAGGATCCTGATAGCATACACCCCTGGGTTCAAAGTAAATTATGTAATAGACAGACAGTTGTTTCTTATATTTAAGGACACTATAGTGACAGGGTCTGTTCCATTGGATTGTGCATAACCAATGTGGTGCCAATCAAAAAGAGGGCGAAAAGTGAACCTGGATACTACAGGCCAGTGAGTCTTAATTCTATTGTGAGTAAAATGCTTAAAGGGTTTCTAAGAGATGCGATCCTGGAGTATCTCAAGAAAAATAGCTGTATTACTCCATATCAGCATGGGTTTATGAGTGGTTGCTCTTGTCAAATGAACGTCATGAACTTCTACTAGGAGGCAAGTTCTAGACTGGATAATGGAGAGTCAGTGAATCTTATACATATAGACTTTACTTAAAAGGAGAATGCTTAGTCTGAGTGAGAATCTGAGTAAGTAGGTAAGTAACTGGCTCAGTGATAGAAAGCAGAGGTGGATATTAATGGTACATACTCTGATTGGGTCAACCTTACTAGTGGGGTATCACAGGGGTCAGTTTTAGGACCTATTCTTCTTAATATATTAATGACTGCACAGTTAAAATACTAATATTTGCAGATGATACTAAATGATGCCAAGTAATTAGCACAAGAGAGGACAGAATGAGGTTGCAAATGGATCTGGATAAGTTGGGGCAGAAACGTGGTAAATGAGGTTTAACACTGATAAATGTAAAGTTATGCACATGGGCTGGGAAATACATGTCACCATTACACACTAAATGGGAAACCACTGGGAAACACTGGCATGGAAAAGGACTTGGGTATTTTAGTTAATTGTAAACTTAACTGGAGCAACCAGTGTCAGACAGCTGCTGCCAAGGCAAATAGGATCATGAGGTGCATCAAAAGAGGTCTAGGGGCACATGATGAGAACATTCTTTCTCTTTACAAATCACTGGTCAGACCACACATGGAATATTGTGTTCAGTTTTGGGCATCGATACTCAAGAAGGACATATCAGAGCTTGAGAGGGTTCAAAGGCGGGCAACTAAATTAATAAATAGAATAAGTGGACTACAATATCCAGAGAGGTTATCAAAAATAGGGTTATGGACTGTAGAAAAAGGTCACCGTTCAGCCATCTTAATAATTATGTATACATTTATCAGAGGACAATTCAAAGAGATCTCTCACAATCTATTTATACCCAGGACTGTAATAGTAACAAGAGGACATTCTCTACATCTTGAGCGTATATGTGTCAAACACAAAGCCCGCAGGCCAGATGCGGCCCGCTGCCTCATTTTATGTGGCTCACTGGCCATGCAGCATTCTGCTCAACCAGCCTGCAGTTCCTGTCCGGCAGTGGCAGTGTAGTCTGTGACTGCTGACCTCTCCCTCTTGACGTCTATGTGTGCAGACCTGTACGCAGTACAGACACCGATGGGAGAGTTTAGCGGTCACACACTGCACTGTCAACCCCGGACCGGACCTGTAGGCTAGGTGAGTGAAATGGATGTAGGAATGCTGCTCAGCTGAAGGCCAAAAGCTGTCTTTTGAGTGATAATCGTTCTGTCTAAATGTGCTACCATTGTGCACTGTTCATGCACTATTCGTTCATCGCTCATTTCTAGCCAGCTAGAAATGAGTGATGAGCCTTACCGGTGCCACACGCTGATTTTCTCAGTGGGCGGCACTGATAGCATTCTTTCAGATGGTATCCCACTGGGACTTCTCAGCAGGACACCAGCTGACAGCTCTGATAACAAAGGAGCTGCATACAGAAGACAGCATTCCAGCTGTCTTCTGCATACCCCGCTCGAAGGAGCACTCAGCTGTATACTAGCTGAGCGTTCCGAGAACATAGCAGCTGTATACAGAAGACAGTGCTTCAGCTGTCTTCTGCATACTCTGCTCGGAGCGCTCAGCTGTATACCAGCTGAATGCTCCAAGAACACAGCAGCTGTATACAGAAGTCAGCGCTCCCTCTGTCTTCTGTGTACAGCAGGAGCCTTCATTTACACAATAGTAACCTCTTAAGAAGCTAATTAGCTACTTAAGAGCTTATGCAAAGTGAACGCTCAAAACTGTCACTCAAACTGCCGTTTGAGCAAATTTTGAGCAATCATCTTGGTGTGTAAATGCACACAATGATTATCACTCAAAAGATTGCTTTTGAGCAATAATCGTTGTGTCTAAATGGGCCTCTAGACTCTTCCTTATCTTATCTTAGCTCCAAATCTTCTACTCCTCTCTGACATTATCTCGTAAGGCCCATTTACATACACAGATATCTTTAAAAAGATTGAAGGATGAGGAATCGTTTTGCATAAAGTACTAATAGGCACTAATTGCTATTAGTACTCTATTAGCTTCATTTGCATGCAAATAAGCTTCTGGGAGCTGTTGCAGAACTCAGCAGGAGGTCTGAGCTCTGTAATTAGCTCCATTGTTCAGCCATGGGCTCCCCGTGGAGAATTTAGCATCATGGACAGCAGGCACAGCCTGCAGTCCTGCTTATCAGCTGTTCTGCCAGCAGGGCCCATAGCTGAGAACAGCTGTAACAATGCTATCAGCTGTAATCAGCTCTTTGTGGGCAGAGCGCAGCGTGTGGTCTTGCTTATCAGCTGTTCTGCTGAACGACGGTTTTCAAGCAGAACTGAAAACCGTCGTTTGGCCGAACAGTGAAAGATGGACACATATAAACACAAAGATTATCGCTGAAAAGACGACTTTTGAGCGAATTTTGAGTGATAATCATTGTGTCTAAATGGGCCTTTAGAAGGCTCTCATTCCCCTGCAAAGTCACAGCATCCTGGTCTGCTGTCTAGCTGTTGTCTAGGAGGACATATACATTGTATACAGTACAACGCAACATATATATATGCACATAGACAATAGAAATAAATAAGTATCTGGGCAATCACTCAAAGAAACTGAAGTCCATTTAAAGAAACAGTCAACCTATAAAAGAATACATAGCAGCCCATTATCTGCAGAAAGGGGTAATTGGTTCAGTCTCCTTACAAGCCTTTTTTTATTCTAGATTCTCATTGCTTTATATTTTCCTGAAATCACCTTCATGCCTCTGTCTTAATTTGATTAAACGCCCCATTTATCACAGACTTCAAGGCAGCTCCTCTCATGGCTACTCATCCGTAGCAGCTATTGGTTTTTCAGGCAGGTACTTTCCATTATATCCTTTTGACTAGCAGTCTCATGTTAGATGTCACATATAATGTTGTAGGAACAAAAACATTGCTGGGAGACCTTAGACTGTCACATTAAGACTATTGTCTGATATTTTTATTAAGAAATTAATCTGACAGCAGGAAATGTTATGAAATTAATATTTTAAAAAAATTAAACGTTAATCACCTGTTCTAACTGCTGTCGCTTCAGCGCTCATACTGCAGTAGTTCCCGGTGGTCTTGGTTTACTTTTACTGGTGCAATGACCTGCCGTGCATCACAGGCCTCCGGATTGTAAAGCACAGTGCTATGGCATTTATTGGTGCTATATAAGTAAAACTTATTATAATGGTCTCTGTAGTGACATGTGAACTTTAAATATTTTTTAGTATTTCAAAAATTTGTTAAACTTATTTGTACTTTGTTTCTGTAGTTGACATAGAGGACTTGAACTTGCAATCCTTTGATCACTTTTACAATATACTATGATACTTTTCTATTGCAGTATATTGAATATTTGCCGGCAACCTATTAAGTCCTGCCACAGTCAGGGCTTAATAGGCTCTACTTCATGAAAGCCCAAGGAGCCTTCACAAGGCCCTAGGCTGCTATGGCAACTGAACAACACCCCATGATCTCTTTGCAAGGAAGCTGTAAGGAGCACCCCCTCCTCCTCTTTCAAGCTATTTAAAAACTGGAATCAATGCTTTTAAAGGGTCAACAGCTGGGATCAGAGTTATCTCCAATTCCTGCCGCTGCCAGGTGTCCACCGCATTTGACAGGGGACATCAGCTGCTTATGAAGCAGGCTCGGCTCCTGAGCCCTCTTCATACTAACCCAGTACATATCCGACATTTATTATTGTCAGATTTCATCAAGGGAATAAAGTCATTGACCTCTTCACTACAACTCATGGTATTATCACAGTTTGTCTATGCTGATTGTCTGCTGGCTTCTACGTAGTTATTTGTAAAAAGGAGTAGCCGAATCACCTGGATTCTGTCATGTCCATGCGGCTCACAAGCATTACGCACAGCACGGACGCAGAGTGATGTTCACGACTACTTTAGTAGATAGACAATGCACCGAAGAGCAGTGCGCACCACAACTGAAATACGTAGCCCAGATGTAAAGCCTGTGTGACACAATAGTACAACACTCAGCAACAGCGAACGTACACACAGTTGGAAAAAGCCGCACACCACACTATGCGGGATGGTTGCACCACTCCAGGGAGAGGAAAGGAAGCTTGGCCCTAACCTAGCAGGGAGTTGACGGGTCCCTGCCTAAAGCAGAGACATTGCCTCCATAAAAGGCAGCCCCACAGTCTTCTTTCTGGGCCCTCATTGTCCCTATAAAAACCCCTGAAGAAATGAAAAGCAACAAAATAAATTGGAAAGGAACCCACAGCTACTTATCTGCAAGTAGAAAAACACCCAGCACAGCAGAGCTCGAAGTTCTCCACTATGGAACAGAATAAGCAGCACTTATCACCAGGACGGGTAAGAATATATAGCCACTCTGCACCTGAAAAGTGGCAGAGTGAATAGAAAACCACACCTCCACCCTACTCCCAGGCATGGCTAATCCAGCATGCATCCATGCAGCAAAGGCAGACAGCACCAGCAGACTCTGCACATGATGCATTTAATCCTTGACCTGGTTAAAAAGGCAACAGGTCTTTGCCTTTGCTGAAGCCACCATGCCATGATATTGTCGCGAATGACAAGCTGCGACAGATTCAAAATTCAGATGTGTCCACATACTTTTGCCTATGTACTGCAGGTCAAGTCTAGCCCGTTGTTGGCTTTGAGTGGAAACACTGGGGCACACGTACTAATATTGTCAAAAAGTTAGAATCCCAGCTGGATGGTAAATCTATTGAGTTTTAAGGCTGTCTAGTCTAAGTTTATACCACCTATTACTTGACTTAGTTAATGCCAAAAAATTGCACCAAAAGTTTGTTGCAATTTGACCCTATTTTTGGTGTAATTTAGGCTATTCCCTATTTTAGGACGAGTCAGAAAAAGTGTCTAAAAACATAGTAAATGTGGTGCAATGAATGTAAGTCAGTTTTTTGGTGCAATTTGCACTAGAAAACTGTTGTATGTTGAATAGTAAATCTGTCCCACTGTTGTTTAGAATTCCCCCTGGCTCTTTTGTAGTATTTCATAATTTTTCAGATCTGCACAGTTTATATTGGGAGATTTCTCCTTTAGAGCTTATGAATAGAGGCTCTTCAATGTCAGTTATTGTATACTAATAGAAAGACCATGCCAGGACAGTGACTGCAATTTATATATGTTTGTAAACTAGATTTTTGGGTACTTGAGACATGACCCAACCATAAAAAGGACCACACAATAAGTGCAGATTATGAGCAAACGTCTAGGAGACTACTTAGTGTCAACAAAACTGCTAAAGAGGGGTTAGACAATTTTCCTAAAAGAATAACAAATATCAGATTTCTAGATTTAGGAGGTATAGAGGTCCTTATATATGGGTTTGAACTACTATAAACTAGCCTCAAAGTCCCTGCAGCAAGCCTGCTGTCTAACTAATGGTAATGATCCTTATGGGTGTGCACACTGGTGTTTACTGAGGCTGACCTCACTTACGCTTCATTGCGCAAGAGTTGCAGCTGCCACTGACCATGGCTTGTTTGAGGTCAGGAGTGCGGCTCTCTTTTCCTTGGCTCCAGATCTTGAACATACGTTCCTAGGACCTCTACACAGTTCTTCAGGTGCCCTTCTAGTGAACCAGTAGCATCTAATTTCCTGCAGACTGGCACCTATTGCATTCCTTTAGCAGGCATCTCCCTCTTTCTGTCCCTCAACTGCACTGTTGCTCTCTGGAGCAGCTCCTGCAGCTGCCACACACACCACAACTTACAAGTTAAGCTGGCCACCATCATGTGACCTGGGGGTGGAACTTAGCCGTCAGCCAGTCATTGGCACAACTCTTAATATAACATTACAAGAAGCATTAAACTATTTGGCCACAATGTGGCATTAGAGCCTCATTAATATTACAGATGGAGGGCATATACAATAGTCATAGATACAACAAATAAGTATTAGTACATAACAGAAACAGGGGGAGAGTGTACACTAGACTGATGCTGGCATCAACATCACTGGATGAAGATCTCTCCATACCAGTCAGTTTTTTAAATCAGTTCCCACACTACTGAGTCCATGGCACTTTTTGTCCATCCTTATCTGCATAGCGGGCCTTGACTGCTCCATCTCTGCCTCTGGGAAATGGGGGGGAAGAGGACTGCCTCTCCTCCCACATGCTGCAGGTTCCTTGGCCTAGGTGGTTCTAGTCACACCCCGTTGTTCTGTGGCTGCTCCCTCATGTGCTGCAGCAGGCACGTCAGCAGGCCTTTTCCTCAGCTATGTAGCGCCCACTGTGCAAACATTTCACAGGCCCCTCTGTCATTCTTTCTGGGCCTTCTTGCTACTTCTCATGGGAGTCTGATCATGAAAGCTGGCCTCCGCCACTTTGCTTGCTATGCCTGCTACCTTACTGACTGGATGGGACTAACTGTCTGCCTAGGATTCTGCTCTTATGTTTATCTCTAGAAACTAAGTCCCTCTCCTCTCTGCGCTTTCTAAAACTGCTTGTTAGGTTGTGCTTCTGGGACCTGTAGTACTATGGGTTCTAGGAGCACATTTCCACAGATGTGGCATGATTGAGCTGGCTGGGTGTGGTGTTCTACTGTTAGCCAATCACCAGCGGTCTGTTTGCATATAAATATCCACCTTTTGCCTGGAAGGAGTTGGTTTCCTCATTCCCGCTTGTATTTGCAGTGCTTGTTTCTCTGTAGGTGTGAGCTGGTTGCCAGACATATGGTGTGTTTCATTGTGTTTGGGTTCCAGGCTGAGTAGGTGTGAACTGTGTCCTGTCCTCCTGGATTGTGTATCATCTCTAGGCTTGTGTGGCCCTTAGGTTCTAGTGCGGGGCTGCCCTTATCGGGGTGATTGCCCTGCTTGCAGGCACTGTTCTGGGGGATGTTGTCTTGATAGTGTAGAGACCCGCAAGACAACAAGGAGCCTTGTAGTGGCTTGCGAGCTTAAGTATTTTGGGCAATATACGAACCAATATCTCGTACTTTTATAGCTATAATATCTGCTTATGCATGCAGGAATGTTTGGTGAGTATTTTAGGTGTTGTCAGTCTCTGGTATGTGTTTGTCTGTTTGCTGTACCCTGCGTCTAGCCACCTGTATTCCCAGTCTCCATGTTCATTCTGGTTGCCCCCGTGCCCAGTTCCTGTTGGCAGTCCAGGACAAACGTAACACTGCTGAGTCACTCTCCTCTCTCTGAAGGTCCTATCAGACACAGTACAAGTAATGCTTCATTTACAAGCACTATGCTAAATAACTGCACAAGCGGGTGACGTCACTGCTAGTTGTTGGCGCTTGTGCAGAGCATTTAGATACGTAGACTATTGCTGAAATATCGTTCACTTCTCGATGACTTCTCACTCAGCGCTTCACATTCTATTTGAAGCGCTAAACAGGGAGCATTTACACGCAGAGAGAAGTGAGCGAACCAGTGATGATTTTTATGCTGGTTGAAAGTGAGCAACAAACGAAAAGTAAACCAATAGTAAATGATGGCTTTGCATTTAGACTTAACGATAATCACACGTTTTCATTCATTTCAATGACCTTTGTGCAATAATTTTCCCGTGTAAATGGCCCTTAACAGCTATGGTTTAACCCCTTACACAACCTTGGTGCCAGAGAACCTGTTCATGATAAAAGTGCTACTTCACACCCCAAGATTTGTAGGGCAGCATATAGACATATTTGTCTTGTTGAGGGGAATGGCTAATTGGGTATAGTGCCTGTCATTCACTGACATGTCAAAAGTTAATGTGGAAACAGTTCTGCAGAGTCAGCACCTCTAATTTATCACTATTAGCCTTATGATATTACAGCTATATGCTGAATGATTATTTTGCAGATTGACTTGGGGGGGGGGGGGGGGGTTCACTTACAGTACCATTAGTTATTTGCTATTAGCACTTAGTCCAGCATTCAGAGTTCTTCTTTGATAACTGTTATTATTATTCTCTGTTGTCTGTAATAACTAATGGAAATCCATCAAAGCTCTGTACAGACTCCAAGTCATCATTTAGGTTTGAAACTTTCACAAGCAACATGAAATGTAATTCTCACTGTTTGAGTAATGCACAATCCTACTGTGTTAGGTACAAGATTGATTTGTCTCTGACTATTTGGGAATAATTATAAAGTAGTGGAACAGGAATAAAACTAACACTGCCATCATTTAGAAAACAGCGATAAAATACCTGTCATGTAAATGAAATACTTACAGTATACTTGTTGACATATTTCTGAACAAATGATCTGATACTGTAACTCGTGAGCCAAGGTTTTCTTAAGTATCAACATGAGATTCTCCAACAGTAATTTCCCAAAATTCAGTTCACTGTGGATCTTGAAGTGAGATAGAGTGTCTGGAAAGTCTTCAGACCTTTTCACTGTTTTTACATTTTGTTGTGTTGTGACCTTGTGCAAATTTTTAAAAATTCAAGTTTTCCCCCATAATTTAGCACTTAAAACCACATAATAACTAAAAATTTACATTTTGGATTGACATAATTATTCACACCCTTTGGTATGACATTTGAAATTTAGCCCTGGTGGCATCCCATTCCTCTTGATCATCCTTGATTGTTTCTACACCTTGATTGGAGTCCACCCGTCATAAATTCAGTTGATTGGACATGGTTGTAAAAGACACACATTTGTCTGTCTATATAAGGTCTCAGACCTCACAATGCATGTTAGAGGCAAAACCAAGATATGAGGAGGAAAGCACTGCCTGCAGAGCTCAGAGACAGAATTGTGTGGAGGCACAGATCTGGAAAAGACTACAAAAAAATCTGATGTACTGAAAGTTCCCTCTACTTCTCTACTTAAATAGAACTTCAAAGCAACCAACTCTTCCTAGAGGTGGCTGACCCACCAATGGTCCCAATGTGCACTCTTGATAAACTCCAAAGATTCTGTGTGCAGATGGGACAAACGTCCAGAAGATCAACCATCACTGCAGCACTACACCAATCTGGGCTTTATGGCATAGTGGCTGGAAAGAAGTCTCTCCACCATAAAATACACATGTAAGCCTGCCTGAAGTTTGTCAAAAAGCACCTAAAGGACTCTCAGGCTGTGAGAAACAAGATTCTTTGGTCTGATGAAACCAAGATTGAACTTTTTGGCCTAAATTCTAAGCATTATGTCTGGAGGAAACCAGGCGCCACTCATCTGCCCAATACCAACCCTGCAGTGAAGCATGGTGTTGGTAGCCACATGCTGTGGGGGTGTTTTCAAGCAACTAGAACAGGGAGACAGGGTTGATAGAAAGGTGAACGGAGCAAATTACACAGGTATTCTTAAATGGAACCATTACAATCAATGGCAGTGCACACACATATCATGCAGCCAGTCCATACTGCACGGACTGCACTGACTTTTGGGGGTGATGATGCTGGATCGGTGAGGCAGGTAAGTATGAGAAATACCTACCCGCACTCCAGGGAACCTGACCTACAAGCGTCACAGCTGAGTTTATGGTGCTCATACCTGGTGACAGCTTCTCTTTAATAAAAACCTGATTCAGAGCCCAAGGGAATGTCGGGCTTAGCCAGAGCCTTGATTTGAACCTCTCTGGAGAGACCTGGAAATGGCTGTCCACAGATGGTCCCCATCCAACCTGACAGAGCTTGAGAGGATCTGCAGAGAAAAATGACTGTAAATACCCAAATCCAGGTGTGCAAACCTTGTAGTATCATACCTAAGAAGAGTGGAGACTGTAATCACTGTCAAAAGTGCTTCAACCAAGTATGGAGTGCAGGGTGTGAATACTTACGTCAATGCAAAATGTTAAGTTTTCCTTTTTAAATAATTATGAAGAATTCTAACATTCTGTTCTCATTTCGTATAAACCCATTGTATGTTCATTTAACTCTTCCATCCTGTGATAATGCTCTGCCTCACAACTATAAGAACAGAACTGGTTGTAATTGCAGTCAGGCCCTGCCAGACAAGAGGATAGTAATACTATGACAATTGTGACAGATCGGCTTGATCGGGGAATGTTAGGAGCTTGCTGCATACCGGTTCATTATTGAGTTAAATGTACAGGGTGATTAAAAAGTCAGGTACCCCAGAATCAGATATATCTTTTGAATGATAAAAGATACAAGTAGGAAACTTTGTAGAACGCTTATGTGGAGATGGTTGGGGGAAAACTTTTTGACACTATGGTGCTGCCTGTCAGCCATTTTGGTAGTAGCCATCTGGATTCAGACCAAGAAATGTCAAAGGGGTCATGGGATATATGATTCAAGGGTAGAATTTTATCTTGTTGTTTCATCTCAAGTTGTTATATTGAATGACATGGTATGGAAAACTCTACTCGCGTGTTTTTTCAGGTGCCAGAAGATGCTGTTAATAATCCAAAACAGAATTGAGATCATCCTGATGGTCAATAATGTAAGTTCACGTGATGCACCTGAGGCTTTCAATCAAAGACCACCAGAAAGGCATCCAATGAGTACACGAACTGTCAGAAGACTGATTCTGAAGTTCAAGGAAACTACTAGTGTCCAGAACAAACCAAAAACTAGTCATCTGAGAAGTATTTCTGGTCCCCAGGTGATGACAGTGGTGCTTATATGTGGGCTCTTCGTAAAAACAGCTAGCACAGCCGTTGACACCTGGGGATTGGAAATGCTGCTAGGAAGACCAGTTCTCTGTCCTGGCCACCACCAGTTTCCCTTAACCCTTTCCAATCCAATTTGTATCCTGGTTTTCCTAGGGGGCTTACTCTTTTTCTGTTGTTATACAACAGCGCTATATGCTGGCTAAAGCCAGTACTGCATGAGGTGACACATTGGATAGGCTCCAACAGCAGAGAGGCTGGCAATATCCAGTAAGAGCACCCCAAGGGACGTCTTCCAATATCGGAGCTGTACAGCCTTAAATCATAATGTCATCAGATGTCAGACAGTGGATTGGAAAGGGTTAATTTCTGAGTTGGTTTCCTGACAGTTCATGTATTCACTGGCTGAAGTTTCCTCATTCATTAAGTAACCTACACCTCCGTATATATAAGTGTAATGCTACGCAGATGCATTGGTAATTCTCTGTGTCCTCCATATTGTATTTTGGAAGCCAAAGTAATATTTAATGTAACTTTTTTCTGTTTGTGAAAGATCAGCTAATTGACTATGTATTTGAGATGGGGTCTATTTAGCACAACATGTTAGTTTATTTATTGTATTTACAGTGTACCCAATGCTGCGTTTACACAGACCAATTTGTTCAGAAAATCATTCAAATGAGCAAAAATGAATGATAATCGTTCAGTTTAAACGCAGCCAATGACTGAATGATGAACGAGAATTGCGTGCTTCACGTTCATCGTTTAGTTTCAGCCATCATAAATAGTGTCAGCTTGTGCACTTATTGTGCAGTTAAAACACTGATCGTTCAGCGTTTCAGATAGGGATGTGAAAGGACATAGGACTCAACGAGAATCGTGCAGTCTAAACACGCTGCTTGAGCGCGAGTGTGCTATTAATGACCTCCCCAGCTCGTTCACTAGGGCAAATGAGAATCCTAGGATTCTCGTCCCATGTAAAAGGGGCATAAGACAGATCCTATCTAAAACAACGGGTCTTTTAATGTTTGCTTGGCTGGCTTGTGATATCTCTAGGTATCTGGCTAATATTTGGAGATGAGCCAACACAGACAGACAAATATTAAGTTGCGTCAGCAGGAATGAACAATAGAATATCTGTGCATATAGGCATATAGACAATTTTTGTAAATAGTATATAAAATAGACTTGTGAGTACGTGAGCAGGAAGCTCGCCTATGGATGCTTGGAATCTTTACCCTGACGTAGACATGACTCCTGCCTTGCGGAACTCAAGGGCTTCCCCCTGTCTAATGTGCTGGCTAGGATGTAGAGAAGATTCCGTCTGATAATATTAACCCTTTGCAATCCAATTTTGGATTCAGGTTTCTAGGGGGCTTTCTCTTTCTACCATTATACAATAGTGCCATCTGCTGGCTAGAGCAATTACTACAGTATGTGACATTCTGGAGAGGCCCCCAGACAACAGAGCGGACAGTAATCTATAGTAAGAATACCCTGCCGGACGTCTTCTGATATCGAAGCTGTACAGCCTTCAATCATAATGTCTTTAGACGTCAGACAGTGGATTGGAAAGGGTTAAGTGATGTGTTCTCTTATGTTTTAAGTCTATATTCATTTTAAGATAAAAGATTGTCATTGTATAATTATAACAGTGTCTGAAGCATATTTTCTATTGGTATCCTGACTTTGTAAAACAATAAGTCCGCTAGTATTACATTGGTTAGTTATTTCTACCTAATAATTCCCAGAGTCCTTCTCCTCAGGTGTGTCATATAATCTCATTGGAACCGCCAGAAAATAAGGTAGCTTTGTGTTCCCACTACTGTGACGTCACTATTTCAGTCAGTTGAGTGATAAAACTATATGAACTGTACCACACAGGCTGTTCACAAGGGGAAGACGGAAACTCCTATATGAATAGAACTCCCTAGCAATGGGGCTGCCAATATTTTACATTTAAAGTGGTTGTCTGATTAATAAACAGCATGCCTCCTTACATGCACCCTGTGCGAAAACATGAAGAAGAGCAGTACTTTTCTGTTTCCTACCGCCATGGTCCAGCACTTCATCCCAGCGGTGGTCCCAGCATTTGTTGTGACAAATGATGTCACCTGAGGTCAGATGACCACAGCAGCCGGTCACATTCCCGAATTCTGAGACTGCGCTGATCATTAGGATGAGGTCGCTGCAGCATTCACCCAAGTGCTGTGATGACAGCCTCATATAGGTGTATACACCTGTCATAGAGGTATGTGGCCATCTTTAGCTACTGTCAGGAGGCAAAAAGCAGTGAAGACAGCCTAAGAGGCACAGCTCTCATGTGAGGGCTGCAGCCCCCTCATTCTAGCAATCAGTGGTAATCTCAGCAGCAGGAACCCGCTGATCAAAACGTTTGACGTCTCTTTAACATTTCAAAAGTTTCACAAAAGTGCAGTTACTCTTTAACCCTTTCCAGTCCAATTTGTATCCTGGCTTTCCTAGGGGGCTTACTCTTTTTCTGCCGTTATACAACGGCGCTATATGCTGGCTAAAACCAGTACTCCATGAGGTGACACATTGTATAGGATCCGACAGTAGAGAAGCTGGCAATATACAGTAAGAGAACCCCAACGGATGTCTTCCAGCATCGGAGCTGTACAGCCTTAAATCATAATGTCTTCAGAGGTCAGACAGTGGATTGGAAAGGGCTAAACAAGTGGAATCAAGACTTCATAGAGTATACTTGGAAAACATTTAAAATAAAATATACATATGCCCAGACTGTGTCATTTTATTCTATACGCAATTCCGAATAAACTGGATTTTGTGCCATAAAATAAAATATATACTACTAATTTCTAAAGAAAGAACATTACATGGGAGGTACAGTTTGGATACAACGGCAGAAGGCATTATTATATTAAAACATAGACTGTATATCACAAAGCAATATATAGTATTAGTTGTTCAGAGGTGCCTGTGTGTGATCTGTAATCTTAAACCGTACACTATAATGTAGCTCTAAATAGGAATAGCAACTATCCAGACAGAATAGCAGCAGGACAAGTAGCCTGCTAAAAGCACCCTACAGTGAAAGCATTTTCCTGCTGCTGCAAACATTGCTTAAATTAGTGTATTAAGATTCTTTGTTCCCTTCTTCAGATGCCCAAGTGAGCTTTTGAGGCTTGCTGATCAATATCTATTACAGAAATTCATGCAGGAGCAGCGCTCAGTGTGATGGAGGATTGTGCTGGTCAGCTATAAACTGCTTGATGTCATTTTCAAGAAAGGTTGTTGCATGCGTGCAAGAGGAGAAGTGCTAATGGAAACAAAAGCAGCATTGATCTTACCTCTCCGGGTAGGTTCATAGAGTGCTTGCTGTTACATTCACCTTTTCAGCTCCAGGAGGGTTCCATCTAATTTGCCAAAAATGACATTAAAACGCAACCCTGGAAAGAACCATTTGTTTTCATTTGTCAAATGGAGACCAAGTTTGACCAAGTCTCCATTCCGATCCGGCATTTTTATTAGAAAGATTAGCATAGTCCACTACTCTATTCGGTTTTCCAAAATAGATGAAAAGAAACAGAAACAATGCTAAACAGAGAACATATTGCCTCTGTTTATCTAATGAGAATTTATAGTTACATCCAGGGTTTGTCTGAATGCCACAAATTAGATGCAACACCAGGACGAAAAGGGTGAATGTAGTGCAAAATCCTATGTGAACCTACCCTAGATGGTGCGATATAGCAGCAGTGCCATTTATGAACATTCCTATTGACTGGTTTCAGATGGATGCCATGTGGATACATTTTAGCATCTCTATTGTGTCCGTGTAAGGGGGCTAACCTGAAAGGGTTAAAGGGTTGCTTGGGCAATGCATATGAAAATTCGCCAAATTCACCACGTGCACCAAAAATTGTGCCTAAATGTTGCAATGTATTGCTGAGCATTGAGCATCCCCAGTGAGAACTTGAGAAGAAAATTATGTAGGCACTTTGTAACTGCGCCATAAAGCCATAAAGGCAGTCCAAAGAGTGTGGTTGTTAGTGATAGGTACTCCTGGAGAGACCATCCAAGAGATGCCATTTTCTGCTGGTGTTTTGCTGCCAGAACAAGGCAGATTATTTGGGACTTTGCCCCAAAGGACTGTGGAACTCCGCATCTGAGAGAGAAAGGCATCCGGCACTGCTTGTAGTCCGCTGTTGCTGAAGGTGACCCAGTCTGCAGATAGAGCGGATACCGCAGGTGCTGGTACAAGAGGGCCTGGTTGTCATGGATTGAGCTACTGTTGATCGACTTGGGAACAACAGGACAGCGCTTCTTTCCCCCCTTGCAATCCGCAAACTTTAAGTGAGGTCGACCTCCATATAAATATTGGGTGTGCATACTTACAGGGACTAGATCAGTTAAATGCTGCAGTGGTTAACACTTAAAGGGACATTGGTCGCACATTACAGACAGACTAAACGTAATACACCATCGTGAGCCCTTGGGGTAAGCCCGTTGTGTTTACTTACATTACTTTGGTAGTAGTGATGTGCATACCTTTTCCAGGACTGTGTATTTTTTCATGTGAACTATATTTCAGATTAAAATAGCTTACTTTCACTTAGTATCATTTATACTGTTCTTTCCAGATTTCATTGTTATATCCTCACTTATGTTAAGAATAGAGATGAGCGAGTACCAAAATGCTCGAGTGCTCGTTACTCGAGTCGAACTTTCAGTGATGCTCGAGAGTTCGTTTCGAGTAACGAACCCCATTGAAGTCAATGGGCGACTCGAGCATTTTTGTATATCGCCGATGCTCGCTAAGGTTTTCATTTGTGAAAACCTGGGAAATTCAAGAAAGTGATGGGAACGACACAGAAACGGATAGGGCAGGCGAGGGGCTACATGTTGGGCTGCATCTCAAGTTCCCAGGTCCCACTATTAAGCCACAATAGTGGCAAGAGTGAGACCCCCCCCGCACTGTCAGCATAAGGATCGTTCTCCTCTGCCACAGCTGTAACAGCTGTGTCAGAGAAGAACGATGTTAGCCCATTGAATTCAATGGAGCCGGCAGTACAGCCGGCTCCATTGTCCCTTTGAGGGAATTTTACTAAAGCACTAATGATCGCTGCGATAAGGCATGGCAGGACTTCTCTCCTGCCATGCCTCATCGCTTATTACAGTGATCTTAGGCAATGGCAATATAGGACACCGGTCTCTGGCGTCCTGTTGCCATAGCAACCAGCCGGGCTCTCGCGATGTTATTGCGAGAGCCGGCTGGAGTCACAAAGGGATAGTGCGAGATCTGCTATGATCTCGCACTATCCCTATGACGTAAGGGTACGTCATTTTGCGGGAAGTACCCCATGACGTACCCTTAAGTCATGGGGCAGGAAGGGGTGTAAATGGACCTTAACAGCTATGGTTTAACCCCTTACACAACCTTGGTGCCAGAGAACCTGTTCATGATAAAAGTGCTACTTCACACCCCAATATTTGTAGGGCAGCATATAGACATATTTGTGTTGTTGAGGGGAATGGCTAATTGGGTATAGTGCCTGTCATTCACTGACATGTCAAAAGTTAATGTGGAAACAGTTCTGCAGAGTCAGCACCTCTAATTTATCACTATTAGCCTTATGATATTACAGCTATATGCTGAATGATTATTTTGCAGATTGACTTGGGGGGGGGGGGTTCATTTACAGTACCATTAGTTATTTGCTATTAGCACTTAGTCCAGCATTCAGAGTTCTTCTTTGATAACTGTTATTATTATTCTCTGTTGTCTGTAATAACTAATGGAAATCCATCAAAGCTCTGTACAGACTCCAAGTCATCATTTAGGTTTGAAACTTTCACAAGCAACATGAAATGTAATTCTCACTGTTTGAGTAATGCACAATCCTACTGTGTTAGGTACAAGATTGATTTGTCTCTGACTATTTGGGAATAATTATAAAGTAGTGGAACAGGAATAAAACTAACACTGCCATCATTTAGAAAACAGCGATAAAATACCTGTCATGTAAATGAAATACTTACAGTATACTTGTTGACATATTTCTGTACAAATTATCTGATACTGTAACTTGTGAGCCAAGGTTTTCTTAAGTATCAACATGAGATTCTCCAACAGTAATTTCCCAAAATTCAGTTCACTGTGGATCTTGAAGTGAGATAGAGTGTCTGGAAAGTCTTCAGACCTTTTCACTGTTTTTACATTTTGTTGTGTTGTGACCTTGTGCAAATTTTTAAAAATTCACGTTTTCCCCCATAATTTAGCACATAAAACCACATAATAACTAAAAATTAACATTTTGGATTGACATAATTATTCACACCCTTTGGTATGACATTTGAAATTTAGCCCTGGTGGCATCCCATTCCTCTTGATCATCCTTGATTGTTTCTACACCTTGATTGGAGTTCACCCGTCATAAATTCAGTTGATTGGACATGGTTGTAAAAGACACACATTTGTCTGTCTATATAAGGTCTCAGACCTCACAATGCATGTTAGAGGCAAAACCAAGATATGAGGAGGAAAGCACTGCCTGCAGAGCTCAGAGACAGAATTGTGTGGAGGCACAGATCTGGAAAAGACTACAAAAAAATCTGATGTACTGAAAGTTCCCTCTACTTCTCTACTTAAATAGAACTTCAAAGCAACCAACTCTTCCTAGAGGTGGCTGACCCACCAATGGTCCCAATGTGCACTCTTGATAAACTCCAAAGATTCTGTGTGCAGATGGGACAAACGTCCAGAAGATCAACCATCACTGCAGCACTACACCAATCTGGGCTTTATGGCATAGTGGCTGGAAAGAAGTCTCTCCACCATAAAATACACATGTAAGCCTGCCTGGAGTTTGTCAAAAAGCACCTAAAGGACTCTCAGGCTGTGAGAAACAAGATTCTTTGGTCTGATGAAACCAAGATTGAACTTTTTGGCCTAAATTCTAAGCATTATGTCTGGAGGAAACCAGGCGCCACTCATCATCTGCCCAATACCAACCCTGCAGTGAAGCATGGTGGTGGTAGCCACATGCTGTGGGGGTGTTTTCAAGCAACTAGAACAGGGAGACAGGGTTGATAGAAAGGTGAACGGAGCAAATTACACAGGTATTCTTAAATGGAACCATTACAATCAATGGCAGTGCACACACATATCATGCAGCCAGTCCATACTGCACGGACTGCACTGACTTTTGGGGGTGATGATGCTGGATCGGTGAGGCAGGTAAGTATGAGAAATACCTACCCGCACTCCAGGGAACCTGACCTACAAGCGTCACAGCTGAGTTTATGGTGCTCATACCTGGTGACAGCTTCTCTTTAAGAAAAACCTGATTCAGAGCCCAAGGGAATGTCGGGCTTAGCCAGAGCCTTGATTTGAACCTCTCTGGAGAGACCTGGAAATGGCTGTCCACAGATGGTCCGAATCCAACCTGACAGAGCTTGAGAGGATCTGCAGAGAAAAATGACTGTAAATCCCCAAATCCAGGTGTGCAAACCTTGTAGTATCATACCTAAGAAGAGTGGACACTGTAATCACTGTCAAAAGTGCTTCAACCAAGTATGGAGTGCAGGGTGTGAATACTTACGTCAATGCAAAATGTTAGGTTTTCCTTTTTAAATAATTATGAAGAATTCTAACATTCTGTTCTCATTTCGTATAAACCCATTGTATGTTCATTTAACTCTTCCATCCTGTGATAATGCTCTGCCTCACAACTATAAGAACAGAACTGGTTGTAATTGCCGTCAGGCCCTGCCAGACAAGAGGATAGTAATACTATGACAATTGTGACAGATCGGCTTGATCGGGGAATGTTAGGAGCTTGCTGCATACCGGTTTATTATTTAAATGTACAGGGTGATTAAAAAGTCAGGTACCCCAGAATCAGATATATCTTTTGAATGATAAAAGATACAAGTAGGAAACTTTGTAGAACGCTTATGTGGAGATGGTTGGGGGAAAACTTTTTGACACTATGGTGCTGCCTGTCAGCCATTTTGGTAGTAGCCATCTGGATTCAGACCAAGAAATGTCAAAGGGGTCATGGGATATATGATTCAAGGGTAGAATTTTATCTTGTTGTTTCATCTCAAGTTGTTATATTGAATGACATGGTATGGAAAACTCTACTCGCGTGTTTTTTCAGGTGCCAGAAGATGCTGTTAATAATCCAAAACAGAATTGAGATCATCCTGATGGTCAATAATGTAAGTTCACGTGATGCACCTGAGGCTTTCAATCAAAGACAACCAGAAAGGCATCCAATGAGTACACGAACTGTCAGAAGACTGATTCTGAAGTTCAAGGAAACTACTAGTGTCCAGAACAAACCAAAAACTAGTCATCTGAGAAGTATTTCTGGTCCCCAGGTGATGACAGTGGTGCTTATATGTGGGCTCTTCGTAAAAACAGCTAGCACAGCCGTTGACACCTGGGGATTGGAAATGCTGCTAGGAAGACCAGTTCTCTGTCCTGGTCACCACCAGTTTCCCTTAACCCTTTCCAATCCAATTTGTATCCTGGTTTTCCTAGGGGGCTTACTCTTTTTCTGTTATACAACAGCGCTATATGCTGGCTAAAGCCAGTACTGCATGAGGTGACACATTGGATAGGCTCCAACAGCAGAGAGGCTGGCAATATCCAGTAAGAGCACCCCAAGAGACGTCTTCCAACATCGGAGCTGTACAGCATTAAATCATAATGTCATCAGATGTCAGACAGTGGATTGGAAAGGGTTAATTTCTGAGTTGGTTTCCTGACAGTTCATGTATTCACTGGCTGAAGTTTCCTCATTCATTAAGTAACCTACACCTCCGTATATATAAGTGTAATGCTACGCAGATGCATTGGTAATTCTCTGTGTCCTCCATATTGTATTTTGGAAGCCAAAGTAATATTTAATGTAACTTTTTTCTGTTTGTGAAAGATCAGCTAATTGACTATGTATTTGAGATGGGGTCTATTTAGCACAACATGTTAGTTTATTTATTGTATTTACAGTGTACCCAATGCTGCGTTTACACAGACCAATTTGTTCAGAAAATCATTCAAATGAGCAAAAATGAATGATAATCGTTCAGTTTAAACGCAGCCAATGACTGAATGATGAACGAGAATTGCGTGCTTCACGTTCATCGTTTAGTTTCAGCCATCATAAATAGTGTCAGCTTGTGCACTTATTGTGCAGTTAAAACACTGATCGTTCAGCGTTTCAGATAGGGATGTGAAAGGACATAGGACTCAACGAGAATCGTGCAGTCTAAACACGCTGCTTGAGCGCGAGTGTGCTATTAATGACCTCCCCAGCTCGTTCACTAGGGCAAATGAGAATCCTAGGATTCTCGTCCCATGTAAAAGGGGCATAAGACAGATCCTATCTAAAACAACGGGTCTTTTAATGTTTGCTTGGCTGGCTTGTGATATCTCTAGGTATCTGGCTAATATTTGGAGATGAGCCAACACAGACAGACAAATATTAAGTTGCGTCAGCAGGAATGAACAATAGAATATCTGTGCATATAGGCATATAGACAATTTTTGTAAATAGTATATAAAATAGACTTGTGAGTACGTGAGCAGGAAGCTCGCCTATGGATGCTTGGAATCTTTACCCTGACGTAGACATGACTCCTGCCTTGCGGAACTCAAGGGCTTCCCCCTGTCTAATGTGCTGGCTAGGATGTAGAGAAGATTCCGTCTGATAATATTAACCCTTTGCAATCCAATTTTGGATTCAGGTTTCTAGGGGGCTTTCTCTTTCTACCATTATACAATAGTGCCATCTGCTGGCTAGAGCAATTACTACAGTATGTGACATTCTGGAGAGGCCCCCAGACAACAGAGCGGACAGTAATCTATAGTAAGAATACCCTGCCGGACGTCTTCTGATATCGAAGCTGTACAGCCTTCAATCATAATGTCTTTAGACGTCAGACAGTGGATTGGAAAGGGTTAAGTGATGTGTTCTCTTATGTTTTAAGTCTATATTCATTTTAAGATAAAAGATTGTCATTGTATAATTATAACAGTGTCTGAAGCATATTTTCTATTGGTATCCTGACTTTGTAAAACAATAAGTCCGCTAGTATTACATTGGTTAGTTATTTCTACCTAATAATTCCCAGAGTCCTTCTCCTCAGGTGTGTCATATAATCTCATTGGAACCGCCAGAAAATAAGGTAGCTTTGTGTTCCCACTACTGTGACGTCACTATTTCAGTCAGTTGAGTGATAAAACTATATGAACTGTACCACACAGGCTGTTCACAAGGGGAAGACGGAAACTCCTATATGAATAGAACTCCCTAGCAATGGGGCTGCCAATATTTTACATTTAAAGTGGTTGTCTGATTAATAAACAGCATGCCTCCTTACATGCACCCTGTGCGAAAACATGAAGAAGAGCAGTACTTTTCTGTTTCCTACCGCCATGGTCCAGCACTTCATCCCAGCGGTGGTCCCAGCATTTGTTGTGACAAATGATGTCACCTGAGGTCAGATGACCACAGCAGCCGGTCACATTCCCGAATTCTGAGACTGCGCTGATCATTAGGATGAGGTCGCTGCAGCATTCACCCAAGTGCTGTGATGACAGCCTCATATAGGTGTATACACCTGTCATAGAGGTATGTGGCCATCTTTAGCTACTGTCAGGAGGCAAAAAGCAGTGAAGACAGCCTAAGAGGCACAGCTCTCATGTGAGGGCTGCAGCCCCCTCATTCTAGCAATCAGTGGTAATCTCAGCAGCAGGAACCCGCTGATCAAAACGTTTGACGTCTCTTTAACATTTCAAAAGTTTCACAAAAGTGCAGTTACTCTTTAACCCTTTCCAGTCCAATTTGTATCCTGGCTTTCCTAGGGGGCTTACTCTTTTTCTGCCGTTATACAACGGCGCTATATGCTGGCTAAAACCAGTACTCCATGAGGTGACACATTGTATAGGATCCGACAGTAGAGAAGCTGGCAATATACAGTAAGAGAACCCCAACGGATGTCTTCCAGCATCGGAGCTGTACAGCCTTAAATCATAATGTCTTCAGAGGTCAGACAGTGGATTGGAAAGGGCTAAACAAGTGGAATCAAGACTTCATAGAGTATACTTGGAAAACATTTAAAATAAAATATACATATGCCCAGACTGTGTCATTTTATTCTATACGCAATTCCGAATAAACTGGATTTTGTGCCATAAAATAAAATATATACTACTAATTTCTAAAGAAAGAACATTACATGGGAGGTACAGTTTGGATACAACGGCAGAAGGCATTATTATATTAAAACATAGACTGTATATCACAAAGCAATATATAGTATTAGTTGTTCAGAGGTGCCTGTGTGTGATCTGTAATCTTAAACCGTACACTATAATGTAGCTCTAAATAGGAATAGCAACTATCCAGACAGAATAGCAGCAGGACAAGTAGCCTGCTAAAAGCACCCTACAGTGAAAGCATTTTCCTGCTGCTGCAAACATTGCTTAAATTAGTGTATTAAGATTCTTTGTTCCCTTCTTCAGATGCCCAAGTGAGCTTTTGAGGCTTGCTGATCAATATCTATTACAGAAATTCATGCAGGAGCAGCGCTCAGTGTGATGGAGGATTGTGCTGGTCAGCTATAAACTGCTTGATGTCATTTTCAAGAAAGGTTGTTGCATGCGTGCAAGAGGAGAAGTGCTAATGGAAACAAAAGCAGCATTGATCTTACCTCTCCGGGTAGGTTCATAGAGTGCTTGCTGTTACATTCACCTTTTCAGCTCCAGGAGGGTTCCATCTAATTTGCCAAAAATGACATTAAAACGCAACCCTGGAAAGAACCATTTGTTTTCATTTGTCAAATGGAGACCAAGTTTGACCAAGTCTCCATTCCGATCCGGCATTTTTATTAGAAAGATTAGCATAGTCCACTACTCTATTCGGTTTTCCAAAATAGATGAAAAGAAACAGAAACAATGCTAAACAGAGAACATATTGCCTCTGTTTATCTAATGAGAATTTATAGTTACATCCAGGGTTTGTCTGAATGCCACAAATTAGATGCAACACCAGGACGAAAAGGGTGAATGTAGTGCAAAATCCTATGTGAACCTACCCTAGATGGTGCGATATAGCAGCAGTGCCATTTATGAACATTCCTATTGACTGGTTTCAGATGGATGCCATGTGGATACATTTTAGCATCTCTATTGTGTCCGTGTAAGGGGGCTAACCTGAAAGGGTTAAAGGGTTGCTTGGGCAATGCATATGAAAATTCGCCAAATTCACCACGTGCACCAAAAATTGTGCCTAAATGTTGCAATGTATTGCTGAGCATTGAGCATCCCCAGTGAGAACTTGAGAAGAAAATTATGTAGGCACTTTGTAACTGCGCCATAAAGCCATAAAGGCAGTCCAAAGAGTGTGGTTGTTAGTGATAGGTACTCCTGGAGAGACCATCCAAGAGATGCCATTTTCTGCTGGTGTTTTGCTGCCAGAACAAGGCAGATTATTTGGGACTTTGCCCCAAAGGACTGTGGAACTCCGCATCTGAGAGAGAAAGGCATCCGGCACTGCTTGTAGTCCGCTGTTGCTGAAGGTGACCCAGTCTGCAGATAGAGCGGATACCGCAGGTGCTGGTACAAGAGGGCCTGGTTGTCATGGATTGAGCTACTGTTGATCGACTTGGGAACAACAGGACAGCGCTTCTTTCCCCCCTTGCAATCCGCAAACTTTAAGTGAGGTCGACCTCCATATAAATATTGGGTGTGCATACTTACAGGGACTAGATCAGTTAAAACAGGCTTGTTATAGAAGGATAAATGCTGCAGTGGTTAACACTTAAAGGGACATTGGTCGCACATTACAGACAGACTAAACGTAATACACCATCGTGAGCCCTTGGGGTAAGCCCGTTGTGTTTACTTACATTACTTTGGTAGTAGTGATGTGCATACCTTTTCCAGGACTGTGTATTTTTTCATGTGAACTATATTTCAGATTAAAATAGCTTACTTTCACTTAGTATCATTTATACTGTTCTTTCCAGATTTCATTGTTATATCCTCACTTATGTTAAGAATAGAGATGAGCGAGTACCAAAATGCTCGAGTGCTCGTTACTCGAGTCGAACTTTCAGTGATGCTCGAGAGTTCGTTTCGAGTAACGAACCCCATTGAAGTCAATGGGCGACTCGAGCATTTTTGTATATCGCCGATGCTCGCTAAGGTTTTCATTTGTGAAAACCTGGGAAATTCAAGAAAGTGATGGGAACGACACAGAAACGGATAGGGCAGGCGAGGGGCTACATGTTGGGCTGCATCTCAAGTTCCCAGGTCCCACTATTAAGCCACAATAGTGGCAAGAGTGAGACCCCCCCCGCACTGTCAGCATAAGGATCGTTCTCCTCTGCCACAGCTGTAACAGCTGTGTCAGAGAAGAACGATGTTAGCCCATTGAATTCAATGGAGCCGGCAGTACAGCCGGCTCCATTGTCCCTTTGAGGGAATTTTACTAAAGCACTAATGATCGCTGCGATAAGGCATGGCAGGACTTCTCTCCTGCCATGCCTCATCGCTTATTACAGTGATCTTAGGCAATGGCAATATAGGACACCGGTCTCTGGCGTCCTGTTGCCATAGCAACCAGCCGGGCTCTCGCGATGTTATTGCGAGAGCCGGCTGGAGTCACAAAGGGATAGTGCGAGATCTGCTATGATCTCGCACTATCCCTATGACGTAAGGGTACGTCATTTTGCGGGAAGTACCCCATGACGTACCCTTAAGTCATGGGGCAGGAAGGGGTTAACATTATGCCATAAAGTGTAATCTAACAATAAAAACTCTCAAATCTTAGGCAATGAATATCTGAACACATTCGATGTGCAAAAAGCTGGTCCAGATGTGCAGTGAAGGGGTTAGCCATGACTAAAGTGGCCCAAGACACTTCCTCATTATACATGCCGGCTGAAATGAGTCTCGGTAATCCAGAGAGAAAACTGTCATTGCTAGCCCATAATTAACAATGAAATTGATGCTGCAGAGCAGTGAACCAGGGAGAGATAAAACCAAGCAATACAACTCGGAAATGCACTTAGAAGGGGTCATCGGGAGCCTTTGTGAGTGGTTTTATGTCACAGTAATGAGAGAATACGCAGCTGTTTATAGCAGAAAACAACTTCAATGAACTCACCAGGTCCTTGAGTTTATTCACAACGCTATAATGCTGATTATAATGAACATAGAGCAGATACACATGCATACTGATACAGCATTTGATGAGGCGTACTGAGAGAACAATATCTCCATATGGTGTTTTGGATTTAATGTCAAGAATGTAATGGAAATTGTGTAACTTGGTAACTAGGAGCAAATATTAGAACTTTTCCAATACCATATCATACCATTTTTCGAGTTTTCAATATCATATTTGTATAGCTCTAGTGTATTCCACAGAGCTGTATGGAAAATTTAATTTTCATAGCTCTCATACACTTTTGTGTCAATCTCATAGCCAGCTGTTTTAAATAGCCCAATAATGGGAAAATGGGTTTTCAGAAACCCTCCAGGGCCCCTCAAAACTTCTCGTTGTATTGGAGGATGCTGCTCATGATGCCACCCATGAAAAAGAAGCAATTAGTTTTTTTGCAAGAGTGTCTGGGTGTAACTACTATTGTAAGAAACATACAGGTAGCAGTGCCACTAGTGTACCCAGCATCCAGGCGTGCCATCTCTGCCACATGGTAAACTAACTGGCCATCGACATGGCACACCAGTTGGCTGTCTTTCCCAGCAGTTGAGTTGTTATGACTCCATTTTTAAAGCCTTAGAGATGATGACCACTTATTGAACACTGGATCACTAATACTAGAAAAGAGAATTGAGTGGATAGGTGATTGAAACTGAAGTGCAGGGCACTAAGATATCAAGAAGTAGAGGAACACATCAAGTGCTAAAACTCTTCTTCATTTGTACTTATCATAGCAGACCGTCAACCTTTCCAAGGTTTCCTATAGGCTCAATGGTTCGTAGTTACTTTGTAATTAAAATAGAGTCGCTAAAAAAATCTATAATGCTTAGACAGATCAGTGGCAAAAGAAGAGCTGGCCGCCAAAGAACATGATGGCTGATACTGTCAGAGCTGATACTGGCAGGGATATCACACAGCTGAAAGAAGCAGTGCAAAACCGAAAAACATGGAGGGAGCTCGCCTTTAGTATCACCGAGGGTCGTGAACGACTAAACGGCTAACAACAACAACTAAAACTATGTAACAAACTTTGCTTAAGATTACTATTAGAGATGAGCGAGCATATTCGCTAAGGCAAACTACTCGAGCGAGTAGTGCCTTATGCGAGTACCTGACTGCTCGTCTCTAAAGATTCGGGTGCCGTCGGGGAGCGGCAGGGGAGAGCGGGGAGGAACAGAGGGGGAGATCTCTCTCTCACTCTCTTCCCCCAGCTCCCTCCTGCTCACTCCCGCAACTCACCGCCATCCCCCGCCGGCACCCGAATCTTTAGAGACGAGCGGGCAGGTACTGACATAAGGCACTACTCGCTCGAGTAGTTTGCTTTAGCGAGTACACTCACTTATCTCTAATTACTATCATTTTTAAAATAAGCCAAATAGGATAACAATCATTAACACCTGAAGGCTCTTTAAGGCCGGGTTAATGCATCATTTGTTGTAGGTTCTGTACTTGAGTCCGCACTAATGTTTTAACAAACCCCTTTCACTTACAGGCTAACAAACCCACAGTGGGTTCTAGACATGGTGTGCACTTTCAAATCTGCAGCACTCCATCTGCTATGTGAATGCTGCAGAATTTCACCATGCATTTCAATCATTGTAATGGGTAAAATCCCCAGATGAAAGTTGGTGCAAATTTTGGTTAATGTTTATGTGAACTTTGAAAAAAACCCAAAACACATAATTTGAATACAATTATGAAGTTAGAAATTAAATTAAAAAATTTAAATTTTTCCCATGTCCCTTTGTATTTGCCAATAAGATTTGTAAAATGCCACAGTCATCTTTATTGATAGAAAAAAAGAGGCAAAAGCATATACTAGGAAAAGAACCTAAGTGGGACAGAAAAAACACATGAGGTGGATGGATCTTATGCAGCAGCAGAAGTATGTAGTAAAATTCCAATAATCTAGTAAGCACGAGACCAAACCTGTAAAGAGTCTTCAGATGTTCCTCATTATCAATTTTTTTTAAAGTAAAGGCCCATTTAGACACAACGAGAATCGCTCAAAAATAGCTCAAAACCATCTTTTGAGCGATTCTTCTTCTGTCTAAATGCAGGGACATCGTGCAGTTTTCGTGTACGAGTTGCTGATTGCTTAATTCTAGCAAACTAGAATTCAGCGATCAGCTGTTATCAGTGGAACAGGTTGTTATCAGCTGGCTGTGCTGTTAAGATTTTCTGTGCACGTGTCCTGCTGTGAATTCACAGCAGGGACACTAGCAGTCAGAGCTGAGAAGAATACATCTGTTTGCTTAGGCAAAACAGCTGTATTGTTCTATTAGAGGCTGTGGCTGTGTGCTGCTCTGCCTGCATAGCTCTAATTAGCTACTATAAAGTATGTAACGTTGATCGCTCAAAACTGTCACCCAAACTATCGCTTGAGTGAGTTTTGAGTGATTATCCTTGAGCGTAAATGGGATTTTAGTCTGATAATAAAAAATATCTTCCAGAGATGCTATACCCTCTGTTTGCCCCTCCTTGTTTCAGTCTTCAGTAAGTAATTTTTAACTTTATCCGTAACATTCCCACTTTGAAGAACTTTATACTCATTCAACATTTACTTTACTAAACCAAAACAAAATTGTAAGTTTGAAAATAGTCCTAGATGTATGTCATTCCTACCTATAGACCCTATTTGCACAGTATGATCACTTTCATTTTTATTTCATAAATTAAAATGAAATGTTTTGTATTTACTTTTTCCAGTACCATTATTTATAGAGGGCGTGTGGTTTAGGCCTCATTCATACATGCACTGGGACCACACGTGTGATTTCTGTTTATTGGTTTGTCTTTAGAGCTGAACAACCAAAATATCGGCTTCCAAGATGGCCGACCCAATCTTCTAACTAACTCATCCCCATAGAGCATTGGTAGTAATAGACTGCCAATGCACTATAACTGCTCTCTGATTGGCCAGTGCAGCTCACGTGGTCAGCCCTTGCCAATCAGAGAGCAATGCATAATGCACAATTAGCAAGATAGAAAATTGCAGCAGCCATCTTGGATGGCTGAAAACCAAGAGAAGAACTGGTAGATCGGATGGACAACAGAGAAGAACAACCCCTCCAGTTCTGGGAAAGAATTTTGTCCTGAAACCGAAAGGTTAAAAATAAAATAAAATATAATAATCTTTATTTGTATTGCGCTAACCTATTCCACAGGGCTTTCAAGCACAGAAGAACGCAGACAATACAACAATTTACATGTGATATACAATCAGTTTGAAACAAACGGGGTAGGGGTGATAAAGGAGGTACCAGGGGGGGGGGGGAATCAGGCATGGGGTATCACAGGTGCTACAGGAATTACAAATGGAAATCAGTTATTAGTAAGCAAACGGGGAAGAGGCGGTAAAGAGGTGTAGGGGTAGAGGTCGTATGTGATAGGCAGCGTGGAAGGTTTGAGGAGCCATAGGGAGCGTCTGGGAACTAGGTCAGGAGATTTGGTATGCTTCCCTAAAGGTGTGTCTGAAATTTTGTGCATTGGGGATTGTCCGGATGCCTTGGGGTAGAGCGTTCCAGAGGATGGTGAAGTCCTGTAGGCGACCATGTGAGGTTCATATTTGAGGGGTGTTTAGTCTGAGTGTGTTAGCGGATCGGAGTGTGCGGGCTAAAGTAGATTTCTACTTTGGGTAATCAAAAATAAATTAAATGTAACAGCTTTACTAAATATCTGATTTGGAAGGGGCATCACTTACCTAATATGCTTAAGGCCCATTTAGACAACAATTATCGCTGAAAGTTCGCTCAAAAGCAATCTTTTGAGCGATAATCGTTATGTGCATTTATACTGCAAGATGATCGATCAAAATTCACTCAAACGGCAGTTTGAGTGACAGTTTTGAGCATTCACTTTGCATAAGCTCTTAAGTAGCTAGTTGACTACTTAAGAGCTTATTAGTGTGTAAATAAAGGCTCCAGCTGTATACAGAAGACAGTGGGAGCGTTGTCTTCTGTATACAGCTGCTGTGTTCTCGGAGCACTCAGCTGGTATCCTGCTGGGAAGTCCCAGCGGGATACCTGCTGAAAGAATGGTATCAGTGCTGCCCGTTAAGAAAATCAGCGTGTGGCACTGATAAGGCTCATCGCTAATTTATAGCTTGCTAGAAATGAGCGATGAACGAATAGTGTATGAACAGTGAATAGCAGTGCATTTAGACAGAATGATTATCGCTCAAAAGATGGCTTTTGAGCAAATTTTGAGTGATAATCGTCGTGTCTAAATGGGCCTTAAGTTACGTCTATGGTAGAGATGAGCGAACGTGTTCTTCCGAGCTTGATATTCGTGTGTTCGGGATGTTCGTTATTCGTAACGAACACCATGCGGTGTTCTGGTTACTTTCACTTCCTTCCCTGAGACGTTAGCGCGCTTTTCTGGCCAATTGAAAGACAGGGAAGGCATTACAACTTCCCCCTGTGACGTTCAAGCCCTATACCACCCCCCTGCTGTGAGTGGCTGGGAAGATCAGGTGTCACCCGAACATAAAAGTCGGCCCCTCCCGCGGTTCGCCTCAGATGCCGTGTGAGTTAGATGAGGGACAGTGCTGTTTGTACCGGAGCTGCTGTAGGGAAAGAATTGGTAGTTAGTGTAGGCTTCAAGACCCCCCAAAGGTCCTTATTAGGGCCACTGATAGCTGTGTGTTGGCTGCTGTTAGCAGTGGCAATTTTTTTTTTCCTCAAAATCAGCTCTGCAGAGCGTTGCACCCGGCATTAGGGACAGAAGTGCTGCATAGGCAGGGAGAGTGTTAGGAGTGAGTGTAGCCTTCAAGAACCTCAACGGTCCTTTCTAGGGCCATATTTAACCGTGTGCAGTACTGTCCAGGCTGCTGTTAGCTGTGCTGCATTTTTTTTTGCTTCTCAAAATCGCCTCTGCAGAGCATTGCATCCTCCATTGATACTGCAGGGAAAGAATTGTATAGGCAGGGCCACAACACAGTTATTATTCATTGAATATACGCAGTGCTGCCTTTTGCTTGTAAAACAAGTGAAAATAATTCTATTTGTCCTGCCTCTGTCCGTCCTAAGGGCGGTAGACACGTGTCGGCTGCGTGTGCAACCTTTAAAAATCAGACGCACCCAGCTACGGTTTACTCCTGGCTTCGCCATTTGCTTTCCTTAATTGGGAAAAAAAATACCTGCTCTGCCACAGTTAATAACTCTGCTACCCTCACGTTCTGTGACACATTAGCAAAAAAACAGCACAGTTATTAAACTTCTCATGTTCATAGAATATACGCAGTGCTGCCTTTTGGTGCAAAAAAACGGAAAATAATTCTATTTGTCCTGCCTCTGTCCGTCCTAAGGGCGGTGGACACGTGTCGGCTGCGTGTGCAACCTGTAAAAATCAGACGCACCCAGCTACGTTTTACTCCTGGCTTCGCCATTTGCTTTCCTTAATTGGGAAAAAAAATACCTGCTCTGCCACAGTTAATAACTCTGCTACCCTCACGTTCTGTGACACATTAGCAGGGACACAGCACAGTTATTAAACTTAGATTATACATTCACTAGAGGCAGTGGGGCCTTTCGTTTTCAAAAAAGGGAAAAAATTATATTTGGCCTGCAGTCTTGCGCCAATTTATTAGCTGCCTGTGAAATCAAATCACTGGTAATACAGCATGCTGAGGGGTAGGGGTAGGCCTAGAGGACGTGGACGCGGCCGAGGACGCGGAGGGCCAAGTCAGGGTGTGGGCACAGGCCGAGCTCCTGATCCTGGTGTGTCGCAGCCGACTGCTGCGCGATTAGGAGAGAGGCACGTTTCTGGTGTCCCCACATTCATCGCCCAATTAATGGGTCCACGCGGGAGACGGTTATTAGAAAATGAGCAGTGTGAGCAGGTCCTGTCCTGGATGGCAGAAAGTGCTTCGAGCAACCTATCGTCTACCCGCAGTTCTGCGCCGTCCACTGCTGCAAATCCGAATCCTCTGTCTGCTGCTCCTCCTTCCTCCCAGCCTCCTCACTCCACTACAATGACACCTGCTCAGGAGCGGGAACACTCCCAGGAACTGTTCTCGGGCCCCTGCTTAGATTGGGCAGCAGCGGTTCCTCTCCCACCAGAGGAGTTTATCGTCACTGATGCCCAACCATTCGAAAGTTCCCGGGGTCCGGGGGAAGAGGCTGGGGACTTCCGCCAACTGTCTCAACAACTTTCTGTGGGTGAGGAGGACGATGACGATCAGACACAGTTGTCTTGCAGTGAGGTAGTAGTAAGGGCAGTAAGTCCGAGGGAGCAGCGCACAGAGGATTCGGAGGAAGAGCAGCAGGACGATGAGGTGACTGACCCCACCTGGTGTGCAACGCTTACTCAGGAGGACAGGTCTTCAGAGGGGGAGTCAAGGGCATCAGCAGGGCAGGTTGCAAGAGGCAGTGCGGTGGCCAGGGGTAGAGGCAGGGCCAGACCGAATAATCCACCAAGTGTTTCCCAAAGCGCCCCCTCGCGCCATGCCACCCTGCAGAGGCCGAGGTGCTCTAAGGTCTGGCAGTTTTTCACAGAGACGCCTGACGACCGACGAACAGTGGTGTGCAACCTTTGTCGCGCAAAGCTCAGCCGGGGAGCCAACACCAACAGCCTCACCACCACCACCATGCGCAGACATATGATGGCCAAGCACCCCGCAAGGTGGGACGAAGGCCGTTCAGCGCCTCCGGTTTGCACCCCTGCCTCTCCCCCTGTGCCCCAACCTGCCACTGAGATGCAACCCCCCTCTCAGGACACAGGCACTACCGTCTCCTGGCCTGCACCCACACCCTCACCTCCGCTGTCCTCGGCCCCATCCAGCAGTGTAGTTCAGCGCACCGTCCAGCCGTCGCTTGCGCAACTGTTGGAGCGCAAGCGCAAGTACGCCGCCACGCACCCGCACGCTCAAACGTTAACCGTCCGCATAGCAAAATTCATCAGCCTTGAGATGCTGCCGTATAGGGTTGTGGAAACGGAGTCCTTCAAAAGTATCATGGAGACGGCGGCCCCGCGCTACTCAGTTCCCAGTCGCCACTACTTTTCCCGATGTGCCGTCCCAGCCCTGCACGACCACGTCTCCCGCAACATTGTACGCGCCCTCACCAACGCGGTTACTGCCACGGTCCACTTAACTACGGACACGTGGACAAGCACAGGCGGGCAGGGCCACTACATCTCCCTGACGGCACATTGGGTGAATTTAGTGGAGGCTGGGACAGAGTCAGAGCCTGGGACCGCTCATGTCCTACCCACCTCCAGAATTGCGGGCCCCAGCTCGGTGGTGGTATCTGCGGAGGTGTATGCTACCTCCACTAAAGCACCCTCCTCCTCCTCCTCCTCTGTCTCGCAATCAAGATGTGTTAGCAGCAGCATGTCGACAGCAGTCGGTGTCGCGCGGTGTGGCAGCACAGCGGTGGGCAAGCGTCAGCAGGCCGTGCTGAAACTACTCAGCTTAGGCGATAAGAGGCACACGGCCCACGAACTGCTGCAGGGTCTGACAGAGCAGACCGACCGCTGGCTTGCGCCGCTGAGCCTCCAACCGGGCATGGTCGTGTGTGACAACGGCCGTAACCTGGTGGCGGCTCTGCAGCTCGGCAGCCTCACGCACGTGCCATGCCTGGCCCACGTCTTTAATTTGGTGGTTCAGCGCTTTCTGAAAAGCTACCCACGCTTGTCAGACCTGCTCGTAAAGGCGCGCCGGCTCTGCGCACATTTTCGCAAGTCCCACACGGACGCTGCCACCCTGCGCACCCTGCAACATCACTTTAAGCTGCCAGTGCATTGACTGCTGTGCGACGTGCCCACACGGTGGAACTCTACGCTCCACATGTTGGCCAGGCTCTATGAACAACGTAGAGCTATAGTCGAATACCAACTCCAACATGGGCGGCGCAGTGGGAGTCAGCCTCCTCAATTCCTTTCAGAAGAGTGGGCCTGGTTGGCAGACATCTGCCATGTCCTTGGTAATTTTGAGGAGTCTACCCAGGTGGTGAGCGGCGATGCTACAATCATTAGCGTCACCATTCCTCTGCTATGCATCTTGAGAAATTCCCTGCAAACCATAAAGGCAGCTGCTTTGCGCTCAGAAACGGGGGCGGGGGAAGACAGTATGCCGCTGGATAGTCAGGGCACCCTCCTGTCTATTTCTCAGTGCGTACAGGAGGAGGAGGAGGAGCATGAGAAGGATGAGGAGGAGGGGGAAGAGACAGCTTGGGCCGCTGCTGACGGTACACCGGCTGATTGCCTGTCATCCTTTCAGCGTGTATGGCCTGAGGAGGAGGAGGAGGAGGAGGAGGAGGAGGATCCTGAAAGTGATCTTCCTAGTGAAGACAGCCATGTGTTGCGTACAGGTACCCTGGCACACATGGCTGACTTCATGTTAGGATGGCTTTCTCGTGACCCTCGCGTTGCACGCATTCTGGCCACGACGGATTACTGGGTGTACACACTGCTCAATCCACGGTATAAGGAGAACCTGCCCACTCTGATTCCCGAAGAGGAAAGGGGTTCGAGAGTGTTGCTATACCACAGGACCCTTGCGGACAAGCTGATGGTAAAATTCCCAGCCGACAGCGCTAGTGGCAGAAGGCGCAGTACCGAGGGCAAGGTAGCAGGGGATGTGCGTAGATCGAGCAGCATGTACATCCCAGGCAGTGCAACAGTCTTTAAGGGCCTGGCCAGCTTTATGGCTCCCCACCAAGACTGTGTCACCGCTCCCCAGTCACGGCTGAGTCGGCGGGAGCACTGTAAAAGGATGGTGAGGGAGTACGTAGCGGATCGCACGACCATCCTTGGTGACGCCTCTGCCCCCTACAACTACTGGGTGTCGAAGCTGGACACGTGGCCTGAACTAGCGCTGTATGCCCTGGAGGTGCTTGCTTGTCCTGCGGCTAGCGTCTTGTCAGAGAGGGTGTTTAGTGCGGCTGGGGGAATCATCACAGATAAGTGTAGCCGCTTGTCAACCGACAGTGCCGACAGGCTAACACTCATCAAGATGAACAAAGGCTGGATTTCCCCAGACTTCTGTTCTCCACCAGCGGACAGCAGCGATACGTAAGCAATACGTAGGCTGCACCCGCGGATGGAAGCTACGTTCTCTCTCACCATCCAAAACGGGGACATTTCTGCTTCATCAATCTGTGTCTAATATTCCTCCTCCTCCTCCTGCTCCTCCTCCTGAAACCTCACGTAATCACGCTGAACGGGCAATTTTTCTTAGGGCCACAAGGCTCACTCAAATAATTTTTCTGAACAATTTTTATAAGTATCAATGCGCTTAAAAGCGTTGGAACTTTAACTTGAACCAATTTTTCGTTACACTGGGCTGCCTCCAGGCCTAGTTACCACTTAAGCCACATTAACCAAAGCGATTAATGGGTTTCACCTGCCCTCTTGGCTGGCCATGGCCAATTTTTGGGATGTACATTAGTACTGTTGATACAGCAATTTTTGTGGGCCCTCGCCTACAGTGTAATCAAATTAATTTTTAGCCCACCTGCATTACAGCTGACGTTACCTCAGCTGTGTTGGGCAATGCAATGGGATATTTTTGTGTACTGCCGGTGGGTTCCAGGGAGCCACCCATGCTGTAGGTGCACACGGAGTGTAACCTACATGTGTCCACTTGTAAAGAACCCCGGTCAGACTGGGGCATGCAGTGTGGGCCGAAGCCCACCTGTATTACGCATGACATTACTACCTCAGCTGTGTTGGGCAATGCAATGGGATATTTTTGTGTACCGCCGGTGGGTTCCAGGGAGCCACCCATGCTGTAGGTGCACACGGAGTTTTTAATACATCTGTACACTTCTAAAGAACCCCAGTCTGACTGGGGCATGCAGTGTGGGCCGAAGCCCACCTGTATTACGCACGACATTACTACCTCAGCTGTGTTGGGCAATGCAATGGGATATTTCTATGTACCGCCGGTGGCTTCCTGGCACCCACCCAGGCAGTGGGTCCACAGGGAGTTTAACCTACATGTGTCCACTTCTAAAGAACCCCAGTCTGACTGGGGCATGCAGTGTGGGCCGAAGCCCACCTGCATTAAGCACGACATTACTACCTCAGCTGTGTTGGGCAATGCAATGGGATATTTTTATGTACCGCCGGTGGGTTCCAGGGAGCCACCCATGCTGTAGGTGCACACGGAGTGTAACCTACATGTGTCCACTTGTAAAGAACCCCGGTCAGACTGGGGCATGCAGTGTGGGCCGAAGCCCACCTGTATTACGCACGACATTACTACCTCAGCTGTGTTGGGCAATGCAATGGGATATTTCTATGTACCGCCGGTGGCTTCCTGGCACCCACCCATGCTGTGGGTCGACAGGGACTTCACAATAGGGAGTTGTACCTGCCTGTGTCTATGAATTAAAAAGCCCGGTCTAACTGGGGCATGCAGACACCTTGACAGAATGAATAGTGTGTGGCACATAGGTTCCCCATTGCTATGCCTACGTGTGCAGCTCCTGATGGCGGTGGCACAGGATTCTATTTCTCATTGCTTCTGTACAGCATTGTGGGCTATCGCCCCTCCCCTTTTAAAGAGGGCCGCTGCCTAGCCATGCCAACCCTCTGCAGTGTGTGCCTGCGGTTCCTCCTCATGGCAGACGCACTTCTAAATAGACATGAGTGTGGCGTGGCATGAGGGCAGCTGAAGGCTGCGCAGGGACACTTTGGTGTGCGCTGTGGGGGGGAGGGGGGCGGTTGGTCAGCATGTAACCCAGGAGAAGTGGCAGCGGAGTGTCATCCAGGCAGTGATTGTGCTTTGTTGTAGCTAGTGTGGTGCTTAGCAAAGGTATGCCATGCTAATGAGGGCTTTTCAGAAGTAAAAGTTGTTGGGAGGGGGGGGGGGGGCCCACTCTTGCCGGTATTGTGGCTTAATAGTGGGACCTGTGAACTTGAGATGCAGCCCAACATGTAGCCCCTCGCCTGCCCTATCCGTTTCTGTGTCATTCCCATCACTTTCTTGAATTGCCCAGATTTTCACACATGAAAACCTTAGCGAGCATCGGCGAAATACAAAAATGCTCTGGTCGCCCATTGACTTCAATGGGGTTCGTTATTCGAAACGAACCCTCGAGCATCGCGGGAAGTTCGTTCCGAATAACGAACACCCGAACATTTTGGTGTTTGCTCATCTCTAGTCTATGGGCTTTGTTCCTCTTTTTTAGAGCCCTACTGTATTATTATCCCTACACATAATGAAATATGTTAGATGAGTGCAGCTCCTATCGAGTTAAGATGGATCTGCATTCATGACTCCTACTGCTCTCAAAAGATGCTGCGGCAGAACAATCCCCCTACTGTAGGGTTGGCCACAGATTGCTGAAATGTGCAGTTATGAACAGGAAGAACAGGGTATCAGAGCCTTGTATAAGGTAAACACAGCTTTGGAACCTTATTAAAAGGTTATTATGCTATAAAGCCATAGCATATCGATAGGATATGTCGTCACTTCGGAGTGGAGAAAATGGAGGAGCCACAGAACTGGGGCTGCATCCTTTGCTAAGTTTTACCTACATAGCAGTGCTCCAGGGCCTTCAGGGTGCTGCTATGCAGGGACACAACACTAATTAACTGCTGGGGCCAATTCATTTTAGAATGCTTGAGGGTCCCGGAGTTTGGACTCTCACTAATCATACAGTGATGGCTTATCCTAGAGTTATGCCATCACTTTATAAGGTGAAAATACCACTTGAAACATAATAGAGAATGCATTTAAATTAATTGGGCAGCCATATTTTTGAAAGACAATTATAAATGGGGGTACAGTAGGGGTCCCTGAGTACCTGATCATGTTAGAGAAAGACCCGAGGGAGCAGTACATAACATAGGATCTGTATCTTTAGTGTTCTTCGAGTCCCTCTGTCATGTACTAAGCCCTCAGTCATAAGGCAGTATGTACATTTCGGAGTATTTGGAGTGTTGCGTTAAACATGGGCCCCCTTTGGTTTTGATTCTTTTGTCATTTGCTAGTCCCAAACTGATGATTGATGCAGGAAGAGCCTATATTTACGAAATAGAAGCCTGTAGGTTTATTTGGTTCAAAGTAAAGATCGCCAATCCCTGTTTCCTATACCATTGACGAAATTCATGAATGATTTGTGTGACCTTAAAGATGGTTTCCCATAACCTAAAATTGCTTCACAACCACTCTGTACTTCCTGGTTTTTGCTGACCAGGACATGTGACTGCTACAGCCAATCACTGGCTATAGAAGGTCACTGCTATGGCCAGTGATTGGCTGCAGCAATCACATGTTCTCATCAGCAGCAACCAGGAAGTACAGAGTGGTTGTGGAGCAATTTTAAGTAATGGGACAACCCCTTTAAACAGATCACTAAGCAATATTTTGAAGAGTGATGATAAAAGAAGCAAGGCTTTTATAATAATCACAGTATCCACAAGCATTGAAGCACCGACAGCTATTAAATCAATAACATATCAAAAGCACACACAATGCCGAGATGTAAAATATTGACCCAAACCTTCTCTAGCTTCATACCTTGTCCAGGTCTGAGAAGAACATTAAGTGTACTCTGTCTGACGTGATCACTGTCTTTTGCTGCTCCCTTTGATCCTCTGACAGCCGTATAACCACAGGCTGCCCTGAGCTTACTGATATAATTGATCTTTGGATCTCACCCATTATGAAAAAATTGATTTAACATATTGATTGCTAGAAGGGGTAAAAACCCAGTTGTGTTCATCTAAAGCAAGAAGATTCAAAGTGCCGAAAATGCTGTTCATTTTGTTTCAGCTACATAACATAATAATAATCTTTATTTATATAGCGCCAACATATTCCGCAGAGCTTACAAAACGGGGAAGAGAAACAAAGCCACGGTTACATGTAGTAATCAGTTGATGGAAACAGTAGGGGTGAGGGTCCTGCTCCAACGAGCTTACATACTACAAGTAATGGGGTGATACAGAAGGTAAAGGAGCTGGAGATGTGCGCAGTATGGCGAGATGGAGAGTGAGGGGTGCTGTACACAGACAATGGTCAGACATAAGCAGTGTGGTGGCTGAATCGGTGTGACTGCAGGGGCGGTTGATTGCGGTTAGCAGGGATTGTAGTTCTGGCTCCGCCCCCTTCTAAGCATCATTGCGTAGCTCCGCCCCGTCATGTGTGCCGATTCCAGCCAATCAGGAGGCTGGAATCGGCACACGTCATGGGGCGGAGCTACGCGATGATGCGTAGAAGGGGGGCAGAGCCAGAACGCCGCTGCTGCCGGACAGACCCGAAGGCAGAAGACCCTTCTGCGCAAGCGCGTCTAATCGGGAGATTAGACGCTGAAGTTAGACGGAGCCATGGAGACGGGGACGCCAGCGCAGGGAAGGTAAGGGAATAACTTCTGTATGGCTCATATTTAATGCACGATGTATATTACAAAGTGCATTAATATGGCCATACAGAGGTGCTTAACCCCACTTGCTTTTGCGAGACAACCCCTTTAATTCTGTATTTGACGGGCAACCAGTGCAGTGACTGGCACATGGCATAGGCATCTGAGTAGCAACTAGATAGGAAGATGAGCCTGGCTACCGCATTTAGAATTGTTTTGGAGGCGGTAGAGTCTGGTGTGGGAGAGGCCAATCAGCAACGAGTTGCAATATTCTGAGCCAAGAGTGGATGAGGGAGGCCTGAGCATTTTTAGCGTGTCTACAGTGAGAAAAGGGTGGATTCTTGCGATGTTCTTGAGGTGCAGCTTATATGTTTGGGTCAGAGATTGGATGTAGGGGGTAAAGGAGAGATTGGAGTTAAATATAACCCTATGGCAGCGGGTGTGCTGTCTGGGAGTTATGGTGGTGCCACTGAGATGGAGATGTCAGGATGAGGTCGGTTAATAGAGGGCGGAAACACCAGTATGTCATTTTTTGAGGGGTTCGGTTTTGGGGTAATGCCCACGGACTGATTATCGCTGCAGAATTCGCAGTAAGACACCTGCCGCAAATTCCGCAGCAATAACCACCCATAGACATGCTGTGGTAAACGATTCTCCCATGCCCACGAGCGGAAATCAAATACGATTTTCCACTTGGGAAGAATCGCAGCATGTTCTATTCTGTGCAGAAAATCATGTGGGCGGCTTCCATTGCAGTCAATGTAAGCGATCTGTCCCGCAAGACTTCCACTGTGAGCACTGCGGGAGTACCGCAATAATCCGTGTCACCACCCAGCGCTGGCACTTCATGCACTGCACTGTGCACGCATGCCAGCTCGCCGGGCAAGACACTCGCAGCGGATCCGGAAAGGTGAGAATAGGGTCTTTGGGGGTGCCGGGTCTGATTCTGCTGCGATATAACGCAGGCGGAATCCAACCTGGCTGTGGGTATGAGGCCTTAGGTAGAGAGAGGACATAATGTTAGAGACAGTGGACAGACAGTCGGTGGCGTTCTGGAGGAATGGTGCTATGTAGAGATGAGCGAACGTACTCGTCCGAGCTTGATACTCGTTCGAGTATTAGCGTGTTCGGGATGCTCGTTACTCGTAACGAGTACCACGCGATGTTCGGGTTACTTTCACTTTCATCTCTGAGACGTTAGCGCGCTTTTCTGGCCAATTGAAAGACAGGGAAGGCATTACAACTTCCCCCTGCGACGTTCAAGCACTATACCACCCCCCTGCAGTGAGTGGCTGGGGAGATCAGGTGTTACCCGAGTATAAAAATCGGCCCCTCCCGCGGCTCGCCACAGATGCGTTGTGAGATAGCTGAGGGACAGTGGTATCGTGTTGGAGCTGCTGTAGGGAGAGTGTTAGGAGTTAGTGTAGGCTTCAAGAACCCCAACGGTCCTTCTTAGGGCCACATCTAACCGTGTGCAGTAGTGTGGAGGCTGCTTTTAGCAGTGTTGCACATTTTTTTTTCGGTATATCGGCCGTGCAGAGCATTGCGCCCTGCAGTAATAGTCCAGGGACAGAAGTGTGGAGGCAGGGAGAGCGTTAGGAGTTATTGTAGGCTTCAAGAACCCCAACGGTCCTTCTTAGGGCCACATCTAACCGTGTGCAGTACTGTGGAGGCTGCTTTTAGCAGTGTTGCACATTTTTTTTTTTCGGTATATCGGCCGTGCAGAGCATTGCGCCCTGCAGTAATACTCCAGGGATAGAATTGTGTAGGCAGGGCCAGAAGACATATATTATAGATTGAATATACGCAGTGGTCCTTTTGAAAAAAATATTGAAAAAAAATCTATTTGGCCTGCCTGTCACTGTGCTCAGTGTTCTGGGTCCGTGTCTGCTGGGGGTAGTAGTTCTCCAAATAAATACGCAGCCAGCTAAGTGTTACAGCAGGCTTGCGCCAAATTATTTCCTGGCTCTGAAATCACCGGTCTGTTGCAGTTAATAACAGTGCAACACTGCAGTTCCGTGACACACTGCAGGGACAGAATTGTGTAGGCAGGGCCAGAAGACATATATTATAGATTGAATATACGCAGTGGTCCTTTTCAAAAAAATATTGGAAAAAAATCTATTTGGCCTGCCTGTCACTGTGCTCAGTGTTCTGGGTCCGTGTCTGCTGGGGGTAGTAGTTCTCCAAATAAGTACGTAGCTCGCTAAGTGTTACAGCAGGCTTGCGCCAAATTATTTCCTGTCTCTGAAATCACCGGTCTGTTGCAGTTAATAACAGTGCAACACTGCAGTTCCGTGACACACTGCAGGGACAGAATTGTGTAGGCAGGGCCAGAAGACATATATTATTGATTGAATATACGCAGTGGTCCTTTTGAAAAAAATATTGGAAAAAAATCTATTTGGCCTGCCTGTCACTGTGCTCAGTGTTATGGGTCCGTGTCTGCTGGGGGTAGTAGTTCTCCAAATAAATACGCAGGCAGCTAAGTGTTACAGCAGGCGTGCGCCAAATTATTTCCTGGGGTTCCGTAAACGAAGTCAGCCTCCAACCACAGGCCAATAAGCGGCACATTTAATTACAGCGTTGTGTTTCTGCATTCCTGGTAATACAGCATGCTGAGGGGTAGGGGTAGGCCTAGAGGACGTGGGCGCGGCCGAGGACGCGGAGGCCCTAGTCCGGGTGTGGGCACAGGCCGAGCTCCTGATCCAGGTGTATTGCAGCCGACTGCTGCGGGATTAGGAGAGAGGCACGTTTCTGGCGTCCCCACATTCATAGCACATTTAATGGGTCCACGCGGTAGACCTTTATTAGAAAATGAGCAGTGTGAGCAGGTCCTGTCGTGGATGGCAGAAAGTGCTTCCAGCAACCTATCGTCCACCCAGAGTTCTGCGCCGTCCACTGCTGCAACTCAGAATCCTCTGGCTGCTGCTCCTCCTTCCTCCCAGCCTCCTCACTCCATGAAAATGAGACATTCTGAGGAGCGGGCAGACTCCCAGGAACTGTTCTCGGGCCCCTGCTCAGATTGGGCAGCAGTGGTTCCTCTCCCACCAGAGGAGTTTATCGTGACTGGTGCCCAACCATTGCAAAGTTCCCGGGGTCCGGCGGATGAGGCTGGGGACTTCCGGCAACTGTCTCAAGACCTTTCAGTGGGTGAGGAGGCCGATGACGATGAGACACAGTTGTCTATCAGTGAGGTAGTAGTAAGGGCATTAAGTCCGAGGGAGGAGCGCACCGAGGATTCTGAGGAAGAGCAGCAGGACAATGAGCTGACTGACCCCACCTGGTTTGCTACGCCTACTGAGGACAGGTCTTCAGAGGGGGAGGTAAGGGCAGCAGCAGGGCAGGTTGCAAGAGGCAGTGCGGTGTCCAGGGGTAGAGGCAGGGCCAGACCGAATAATCCAACAACTGTTTCCCAAAGCTCCCCCTCGCGCCATGCCACCCTGCAGAGGCCGAGGTGCTCAAAGGTCTGGCAGTTTTTCACTGAGGGTGCAGACGACCGACGAACAGTGGTGTGCAACCTTTGTCGCGCCAAGATCAGCCGGGGAGCCACCACCACCAGCCTCACCACCACCAGCATGCGCAGACATATGATGGCCAAGCACCCCACAAGGTGGGACGAAGGCCGTTCACCGCCTCCGGTTTGCACCGCTGCCTCTCCCCCTGTGCCCCAACCTGCCACTGAGATCCAAGCCCGCTCTGAGGACACAGGCACTACCGTCTCCTGGCCTGCACCCACACCCTCACCTCCGCTGTCCTCGGCCCCATCCACCAATGTCTCTCAGCGCAGCGTCCAGCCGTCGCTAGCGCAAGTGTTTGAGCGCAAGCGCAAGTACGCCGCCACGCACCCGCACGCTCAAGCGTTAAACGTGCACGTAGCCAAATTTATCAGCCTGGAGATGCTGCCGTATAGGGTTGTGGAAACGGAGTCCTTCAAAAGTATGATGGCGGCGGCGGCCCCGCGCTACTCAGTTCCCAGTCGCCACTACTTTTCCCGATGTGCCGTCCCAGCCCTGCACGACCACGTCTCCCGCAACATTGTACGCGCCCTCACCAACGTGGTTACTGCCAAGGTCCACTTAACAATGGACACGTGGACAAGCACAGGCGGGCAGGGCCACTATATCTCTCTGACGGCACATTGGGTGAATTTAGTGGAGGCTGGGACAGAGTCAGAGCCTGGGACCGCTCACGTCCTACCCACCCCCAGAATTGCGGGCCACAGCTCGGTGGTGGTATCTGCGGCGGTGTATGCTTCCTCCACTAAACCACCCTCCTCCTCCTCCTCCAACGCAACCTCTGTCTCGCAATCAAGATGTGTCAGCAGCAGCAGCACGTCGCCAGCAGTCGGTGTCGCGCGGCGTGGCAGCACAGCGGTGGGCAAGCGTCAGCAGGCCGTGCTGAAACTACTCAGCTTAGGAGATAAGAGGCACACGGCCCACGAACTGCTGCAGGGTCTGACAGAGCAGACCGACCGCTGGCTTGCGCCGCTGAGCCTCCAACCGGGCATGGTCGTGTGTGACAACGGCCGTAACCTGGTGGCGGCTCTGCAGCTCGGCAGCCTCACGCACGTGCCATGCCTGGCCTACGTCTTTAATTTGGTGGTTCAGCGCTTTCTGAAAAGCTACCCACGCTTGTCAGACCTGCTCGGAAAGGTGCGCCGGCTCTGCGCACATTTCCGCAAGTCCCACACGGACGCTGCCACCCTGCGGACCCTGCAACATCGGTTTAATCTGCCAGTGCACCGACTGCTGTGCGACGTGCCCACATGGTGGAACTCTACGCTCCACATGTTGGCCAGGCTCTATGAGCAGCGTAGAGCTATAGTGGAATACCAACTCCAACATGGGCGGCGCAGTGGGAGTCAGCCTCCTCAATTATTTTCAGAAGAGTGGGCCTGGTTGGCAGACATCTGCCAGGTCCTTGGAAAGTTTGAGGAGTCTACCCAGGTGGTGAGCGGTGATGCTGCAATCATTAGCGTCACCATTCCTCTGCTATGCCTCTTGAGAAGTTCCCCGCAAAGCATAAAGGCAGACGCTTTGCACTCGGAAACAGAGCCGGGGGAAGACAGTATGTCGCTGGATAGTCAGAGCACCCTCCTGTCTATATCTCAGCGCGGTGAGGAGGAGGAGGAGGAGGAAGATGAGGAGGAGGGGGAAGAGACAGCTTGGCCCACTGGTGAGGGTACACATGCTGCTGGCCTGTCATCCTTTCAGCGTGTATGGCCTGAGGAGGAGGAGGAGGAGGAGGAGGAGGAGGAGGAGGATCCTGAAAGTGATCTTCCTAGTGAGGACAGCCATGTGTTGCGTACAGGTACCCTGGCACACATGGCTGACTTCATGTTGGGATGCCTTTCTCGTGACCCTCGTGTTACACGCATTCTGGCCACTACGGATTACTGGGTGTACACACTGCTCGACCCACGGTATAAGGAGAACCTTTCCACTCTCATACCCTAAGAGGAAAGGGGTTTGAGAGTGTTGCTATACCACAGGACCCTGGCGGACAAACTGATGGTAAAATTCCCATACGACAGCGCTAGTGGCCGAAGGCGCAGTTCCGAGGGCCAGGTAGCAGGGGAGGCGCGGAGATCAGGCAGCATGTACAGCACAGGCAGGGCAACACTCTTTAAGGCCTTTGACTGCTTTATGGCTCCCCAGCAAGACTGTGTCACCGCTCCCCAGTCACGGCTGAGTCGGCGGGAGCACTGTAAAAGGATGGTGAGGGAGTACGTAGCCGATCGCACGGCCGTCCTCCGTGACGCCTCTGCCCCCTACAACTACTGGGTGTCGAAGCTGGACACGTGGCCTGAACTCGCGCTGTATGCCCTGGAGGTGCTTGCTTGTCCTGCGGCTAGCGTCTTGTCAGAGAGGGTGTTTAGTGTGGCTGGGGGAATCATCACAGATAAGCGTACCCGCCTGTCAACCGACAGTGCCGACAGGCTTACACTCATCAAGATGAACAAAGCCTGGATTTCCCCAGACTTCTCTTCTCCACCAGCGGACAGCAGTGATACCTAAACAATACGTAGGCTGCACCCGCGGATGGAAGCATCGTTCTGTATCCCCATCAAAAACGGGGACCTTTTCGCTTCATCAATCTGTGTATAATATTCCTCCTCCTCCTCCTGCTCCTCCTCCTGAAACCTCACGTAATCACGCCGAACGGGCAATTTTTCTTAGGCCCACAAGGCTCAGTCATATAATTTTTCTAAACAATTTTTATACGTTTCAATGCTCATTAAAGCGTTGAAACTTTCACCTCAACCAATTTTTATTTTAACTGGGCTGCCTCCTGGCCTAGTTACCAATTAAGCCTCATTTGCCAAAGCGATTAATGGGTTTCACCTGCCCTCTTGGTTGGGCATGGCCAATTTTTCTGAGGTACATTAGTACTGTTGATACAGCAATTTTTGTGGGCCCTCGCCTACAGTGTAATCAAATTAATTTTTAGCCCACCTGCATTACAGCTGACGTTACATCAGCTGTGTTGGGCACTGCAATGGGATATTTTTATGCACCGCCGGTGGCTTCCTGGCACCCACCCATGCTGTGGGTCCACAGGGAGTTGTAAATGCATCTGTGTCCACTTCTAAAGAACCCCAGTCTGACTGGGCATGCAGTGTGGGCCGAAGCCCACCTGCATTAAACATGACATTACTACCTCAGCTGTGATAGGCAATGCAATGGGATATTTTTATGTACCGCCGGTGGCTTCCTGGCACCCACCTATGCTGTGGGTCCACAGGGAGTTGTAAATGCATCTGTGTCCACTTCTAAAGAACCCCAGTCTGACTGGGCATGCAGTGTGGGCCGAAGCCCACCTACATTAAACATGACATTATTACCTCAGCTGTGATGGGCAATGCAATGGGATATATTAATGTACAGCCGGTGGGTTCTAGGGAGCCACCCATGCTGTGGGTGCACACGGAATTCCCATTGCGGAGTTGTACCTGCCTGTGACTATTTATAAAAAAACGCGGTCTGACTGGGGCATGCAGACACCTTGACAGAATGAATAGTGTGTGGCACATAGGTTCCCCATTGCTATGCCCACGTGTGCAGCTCCAGATGGAGGTGGCACAGGATTGGATTTCTCATTGCTTCTGTACAGCATTGTGGACTATCGCCCTGCCCCTTTTAAAGAGGGTCGCTGCCTTGCCGTGCCAACCCTCTGCAGTGTGTGCCTGCGGTTCCTCTGGCAGACGCACTTATAAATAGACATGAGTGTGGCGTGGCATGAGGGCAGCTGAAGGCTGCGCAGGGACAATTTGGTGTGCGCTGTGGACACTGGGTCGTGCAGGGGGGGTTGGGCAGCATGTAACCCAGGAGAAGTGGCAGCGGAGTGTCATGCAGGCAGTGATTGTGCTTTGTTGGAGGTAGTGTGGTGCTTAGCTAAGGTATCCATTGCTAATGAGGGCTTTTCAGAAGTAAAAGTGGTTGGGGGGGGGGCCCACTCTTGCCGCTATTGTGGCTTAATAGTGGGACCTGTGAACTTGAGATGCAGCCCAACATGTAGCCCCTCGCCTGCCCTATCCGTTGCTGTGTCGTTCCCATCACTTTCTTGAATTGCCCCGATTTTCACAAATGAAAACCTTAGCGAGCATCGGCGATATACAAAAATGCTCGGGTCGCCCATTGACTTCAATGGGGTTCGTTACTCGAAACGAACCCTCGAGCATTGCGAAAAATTCGTCTCGAGTAACGAGCACCCGAGCATTGTGGTGCTCGCTCATCTCTAGTGCTATGATGTCACGGGAAGAGGTATATAACTGGCTGTCATCAGCAAAGAGATGCTACTGACAGCCAAATCTACTGATGGTTTGTCCAATAGGGGCTGTGTAGATGGAGAAGAGGAGGGGGCCGAGGACCGAGCACTGGGGGACCCCAACAGCAATGGGAAGAAGAGAGGAGGTAGAGCCTGTAAAGCATACACTGAATGAGTGGTAAGATAGGTAGGAGGAGAACCAAGAGAGAGCAGTGTGTTTTAGGCCAATGGAGCAAAGCATATTGAGGAGGAGTTTGTGGTCAACATACATTATAATGCTCACATACCTATAGCACACCATGAAAACAATTTGTCTTAGGACTACCCCTAAGGCAGCAGCATCTGGGGTCCCCCGGTTTTCACCATCTAACCCCTCCAGTTGAATCCGGCCTTTGCTGCAGGGGCTTCCAGGCCATTACCCCAAGAGTAGTCTACGTTCATATGCAGCTGACACAGACAGGTCAAGGGCATGATAGTAGAATTACGGATGAAAAAGCAGGGATGTAGTCGATGAATATAGTCGAGGTCAGGACAGGTGGAGTTCTTGTTCAATGGTGAGACAGGCATTAGGTTGAGACAAGCAATAAACAGATATAATATGGTTAGAGTACTAGTTAAAGTCAGCACAGGAGAAGACAGGAAAGCTTGGTGAATCAGGCATGGGTTAAACCTGAGGTCAGTCAGAATACGATAGCACCTTTGCAGAATTATATGGAAGAAATTGCTCAGACACCCTGCAGTGGGGAAGGGTGACATAAAGGTAACCTGTGAACACCTTTGAGCCCCATAAATTATGTAATGGGGCTCAAAGGTGAGGGAGCGGTGGGTCAGAGGAACAGCTTTTTATAGTTACTGGGTCTCCTATGTCTCTGAGAAACAGAACACCTTATCCTTTTCCTTCTTACCTATCCTTCCTCTACTCCCCTTAGTTTCTTTTGGTTTTCCCCATACCTTGGCGGGTTGTCGCCTTCCCAACTAAGACAGCTAAACTTGGCAGAAAGCTTTGAGGCGGCCTGATCCAACTTTACAAAACCCCACATTGAGGACACCCTGGGGGGTGATATCTGCCAAGACTAGTATTTCTAAGTTACGTGGGAAGCTGTTTTCTGATGTACAGAAGTGATATGTTGGCTGTATATGCAATTTCTCTTTATTGTTTCACAATGCTTGTCAATGTTAACACTTGAAAGCTTCAATAAAAATCTTTTCAACATAAAAAAATTGTTAAAAAATGTTGCGCTTGTCCATCAGGATAGAAGACAATTTTAGGATGTACTAAGATATCCTTTTCTTGGCTTCAGAACAGTCTAAACTACCACCATCTAAAAGTATGAATTCATCTAAAAACCCACAGGAAATAAAGGTATGGGTATTTTTCGGTGCCATGGCTATTCATCTGAGATAAATTTTATTCACGTCTTTCTGCTGTTTTATCTAGTTTCTTGTTTTAGAATTTTTTTTGTAAAGTTAACATTGCTGGGATTGATGACTGCACTGCTGTCACATAAAATACCTTCGGAGTTCAAGGATGATTTATGCCTACATGACAGTGATGAAGCTTTTCACTTCTATCTGCCTCTGTATCGTGAGCTGTGGGAATGTTGATAGGATGAAATCTAGTGTAAATCCACAAGTTCTACATAAGGTGCCCACATAAAGGTCATTACACACCAATCTATATTACCTTATGATTTGTATTGGTTACAACTTCATGGTATAACTAGTAGTAGTTATAATCAGCTGAAGTATGATTAAGTTAAAGGCGTTGTTCCAGAATCAACTTTTATCACCTATCCACAGAATAGGTGATAAATGTCTGATTGGTAGGGGTCTCTGAGATCCCCATCAATCCCAAGAATGGGGGTCCCATGTCCCCCTCTCCTCCTCATTGCAGGCTTACTGCACCTCCCGCAGGATGAATTTGTAGGAGCCTCTGATATTTAAATGTTCAGATTTTTACTGCGTGGGTATAGTTCAAGCTTTATTTTAAATATTATTGCTATGCTTAGCTGTTTACGCTGCATTGGGGAAAGGAGTGGAGACAAATCTACCTTGGGGGCTAGCTCCAGGAAGGTTAAGCACTAGAGATGAGCGCGCATACTCGCTAAGGGCAATTACTTGAGCGAGCATTGCCCTTAGTGAGTACCTGCCCGCTGAGAAGAAAAGATTCGGGTGCCGGCGGGGAGCGGCGGGGGAGAGCGGGGGGAAACGGAGGGGAGATCTCTCTCCCCCCCCCCCCCGTTCCCCTCTGCTCACTCCCGCAACTCACCGCTCACCCACGCCGGCACTTTTCTTCCGAGCGGGCAGGTACTCGCTAAGGACAATACTCGCTTGAGTAATTGCCCTTAGCGAGTATGCTCGCTCATCTCTATTAAGCACTGAAGTCTTCCCAGTGGGACTAGTCAATTTTTGTGAATAAAAGTGTAATCAAAAGAGGGGAGAATTAAAAAGTATTAAGGTGATCACTTGTTATTCAAGGGTTAATATTTAGTTTAACTGAGCTACCCTTGTAGTAGAAGCAGCATTTCTTGAAAGCCATATTAAGTCATTGAAATTGCATTATTTTACTCTTATTGGTGTAAGTGATGTAAGCAACACATCAAATAATGTATTCATTCATGAGTGCTAGAAAGTGGTAGGATTTTTGACTTTTTACAGCAAAAAGCTGTAACAGGGTGTTGTCAACTTGTGATTAGACACTATACTTTTTATTGTGCATGATAAATAATGTTAAAGGGGTAGTCCCGCGCCGAAACGGGTTTTTTTTTTTCAATAGGCCCCCCGTTCGGCGCGAGACAAACCCGATGCAGGGGTAAAAAAAACAAAACGGATAGTACTTACCCGAATCCCCGCGCTGCGGCGACTTCTTACTTACCTTGCGAAGATGGCCGCCGGGATCTTCACCCACTGTGGACCGCAGGTCTTCTCCCATGGTGCACCGTGGGCTCTGTGCGGTCCATTGCCGATTCCAGCCTCCTGATTGGCTGGAATCGGCACACGTGACGGGGCGGAGCTACAAGGAGCAGCTCTCCGGCACGAGCGGCCCCATTCAGAAGGGAGAAGACCGGACTGCGCAAGCGCGTCTAATCGGGAGATTAGATGCTGAAATTAGATGGCACCATGGAGACGAGGACGCTAGCAACGGAACAGGTAAGTGAATAACTTCTGTATGGCTCATAATTAATGCACGATGTACATTACAAAGTGCATTAATATGGCCATACAGAAGTGTATAACCCCACTTGCTTCCAGGGAAATACTATTGATGACCTATCATCAGGACTGATTTCAATTACAGCCGTGCCTGCAGCTACAAGCGCCGGCCACTACACAGAGATCGGCACGGAGGCTTCCTCTTTGTATTTGCGGCACTGACAGCATGCGCCCGCTCAGATGATCGGTCAGGGTCCCAAGCGAAGGACCCTGGATAATCAACTATTGATGACCTATCCTGACGATAGGTCATCAATATTTCCCTGGAAAACCCCTTTAACCCCTTCCCGCTCCAGGACGTACCGGTACGTCCTGGGAGCCTGGTACTTCGCGCAACAGGACGTACCGGTACGTCCTGGGGATAGCGCGACATCACATAAGATCCCGCGCTATCCCGCAGCGGGAGTCGGCTGTCAGTCACAGCCGGCGTCCCGCTGCAACAGCGGGGGGACATCGGAGATGCGCCCCCCGCTGTAAACCCCTTCCCTGCCGCGATCTAAGTAGATCGTGGCAGGGAAAGAGTTCACAGAGGGATCGCGCTCCCTCTGTGTCTCCAGCCGGCTCTCACGATGTCATCACGAGAGCTCGGCCTGTCACCATGGCAACAGGATGCCAGACACTGGCGTCCTGTATTGCCTATGCCTATGATCGCTGTATAAGCGATAAGGCATGGCAGAGCAGTAGCTCTGCCATGCGTTATGACAGCGATCATAGGCATAGTGCTGCAAGTCCCTCAGAGGGACTTAAATACTGTAAAAAAAGGGGAAAAAAGTGTAAAAAAAAAAAAATGTAAAAAACCCCCTTTTTTATGCTTTTTCTAATATTAGCAAAAAAAAAGAAAAGAAAAATTAAAACCCCACATATTGGGTATTGACGCATCCGTAATGACGTGTACAAAAAGTTGAACATGCCTTTTATTTTGTACAACAAAAAGCGTTAAAAAAACCGCTAAAAAACAGAGGCAAAATGCTAATTTTTAGCATTTTGCCTCACAAAAAAATGCAATAAAAGTGATCAAAAAAGCCGTACATTCCCCAAAATGATACCAATAAAAACTGCAGCTCGTCTTGCAAAAAATAAGCCCTTATAGAGCTCTGTACATAGAAAAATAAAAAAGTTACAGGACTTTGAATGCAGCTATAGAGAAAAAAAAGATTTCCAAAAAAAAGGGGGTTTTATTGCAAAAAAGTGTAAAAACCTAAAAAAAATATAACAATTTTGATATCGTTGTTACCGTACCGACCCGCAGAAAAAATTTAGTGTGTCATTTATGCTGCATGATTAACGCTGTAAAAAAAGAAAAAGAAATCTATGGCAGAATTGATGCGTTTTCTCTCCCTGTTATCATAAAAAAAAAAAAAAATTTTACGATATTGTCTATGTACCCAAAAGTGGCATGGATAAAAACTACAGATCGCCATGCAAAAAACAAGCCCTTATACGGCCGCGTCCACGTAAAAATAAAAAAGTTATGGCTTTTGAAAAATGGAGATGGAAAAATACCCAAAAAAAAAAAATCGCTTAGTCCTCAACGTCAAAATAGGCCGTGTCATTAAGGGGTTAACACTGGGCTGGGTGGGCCAGAAAGAGCGCAGTAGTGACTTCACACAAATAACGTCTCTTGTTCTTTCTTTGATGATGATTGTTAATTAATTTGGACACATGAGAGAACTCAGATCCCCGTAACCTTATTGCTACCGTATATACCGGCGTATAAGGCGACGGGGCGTATAAGACGACCCCCCAACTGTCACCTTATACGCCGGTATTCAGTGGAGAAAAAAAAAAAAATTTTATTACTCACCTCCCACGGCGTTCTGTCGCGCTCCGGCAGGCTGTCGCTCGCTCCTCGTCCCCGCCGCAGCATAGCTTTCTGAATGTGGGGCTTGAAATCCCCGCTTCCAGAAAGCTAATACACACGCCGGCAGCCATGACATCATTGAATGGCTGTGATTGGCTAAAGCACACGTGGCTTCAGCCAATCACACTATTCAATGACATCATTGAATGGGTGTGATTGCTAACACGTGCGCCTTCAGCCAATCACAGCCATTCAATGATGTCATTGAATAGTGTGATTGGCTGAAGCCACGTGTGCTTTAGCCAATCACAGCCATTCAATGCTGTCATGGCTGCCGGCGTGTGTATTAGCTTTCTGGAAGCGGGGATTTCAAGCCCCGCATTCAGAAAGCTATGCTGCGGCGGGGACGAGGAGCGAGCGACAGCCTGCCGGAGCCAGCGACATCCTGCCGGAGCGCGACAGAACGCCGTGGGAGGTGAGTAATAAAATTTTTTTTTTTTACACTTTTTTTTTTTTTGTATTACCGGCGCATAAGACGACCCCCGACTGCAGAGCAGATTTTTCGGGGTTCAAAAGTCGTCTTATACGCCGGTATATACGGTAATTCTAAATTTAAAGAGTAATCGAACACCTGCTTGCTCTTCTCCAGAGCAATTACTTCTGCTCACCTAGCTCTCCTGCTCCTGCGGTTGTGGTTGGATGATGCCTTTCACATGCTGTACACTGCACCTCTGCCTCTGCCTCTGCCTCTGCCTCTGCCTCTGCCTCTGCCTCTGCCTCTGCCTCTGCCTCTGCCTCTGCCTCTGCCATAGGGCTTGTGCGTACTCCTATCCCCTTAAAGGGCCAGTGTGCTCTCCCTAGTCTAGTCCCCCACCAATCACCAGCCATGCCCTGCTGTATTAGGGATCCTCCCCTTATGGTGGGCGCCTAAGCAATTTGGTCTCATACTGTCAATACTAACAAATCTTGTGTTAGTGTATATTAGGATTCTGACCCTTGCCTAAGGCTGCATTCACACGAACGTATATCGGCTCGGTTTTCACGCCGAGCCGATATACGTTGTTCTCCTCTGCGGGGGGGGGGGGGGAGGATGGAAGAGCCAGGAGCAGGAACTGAGCTCCCGCCCCCTCTCTGCCTCCTCTCCGCCCCTCTGCACTATTTGCAATGAAAGGAGGCGGGGCGGGGCTAAGTCTTTCGAATTAGCCCCGCCCCAGTCCCGCCTCTCCCCATTGCGAATAGTGCAGAGGGGCAGAGAGGAGGCAGAGAGGGGGCGGGAGCTCAGTTCCTGCTCTTGGCTCTTCCATCCTCTCCCCCCTGCAGAGGAGATCGACGTATATCGGCTCGGCGTGAAAATCGAGCCGATATACGTTCGTGTGAATGCAGCCCACCTCTGACCTTGGCTCTGTATTCTGCACTTCCTTATTGCTTGCAGCCTGCCCTCATCTTCAGCCTAGACCTCATTAATGCACCTGTTTCGCTAGCCCTGACTACAGCCTATATCTTCACTGTGCTCCTGTTCAGACCTTTAGGTACCGCACCTCAGCTTGTGCAGCATTAGCAGCCAAGTTACTAGGACTATCTGTGAATAGCCTTGGGGATCCCACAGCAAAGACAGTACCCCACTTGGAGGGGTCAAACATGAAAACTGGGGTTCCCCAAGTGCTGCCTCCTCAGTTAGCCCAAAACTAAACCGGTGTGTGGCACGGTGGATCCACATCTGCTTGCCTGACAACTTTACCACATTAAATTTGGAAAAATGGCACTTTTTTATTATACATTTTAAATTTATGTATCATGTAAATATATCTGATGCCGAATTTAGTTGCCTTAAGTGCATTTTTAACCCCTTTGTGATATAACTAATTTTAGCCTTATGAACCAGTAAGTAACTTCCCCTTTTGTTTTCCAGTGGACAGAACTTTTTTGTTTTTTCGTCAATGTATCTGTATGACACCTTGTATTTTGCAGGACAAGTTCTAGTTTTCATAGGAATCAATTTCAGGTACATATAATAAATAAATCTTGTTATTTGTATAGCACCAACTTATTCCACAGCGCTTTCAGTTAATTTGTTTATTACCTCCCACTAAGCACTCATTTTACCAACCTTAGGGCTCCCACCCACTTGCCTTTTTTTCACGCGTTATTGCTTTTTTTTCATGCCATATGGGCTCCTGCACACTTGCGTTTTTCTTACGCGTTATAGCTTGCCTTTTTTTCATGCTATATTGCTGCTTTTTTTTCACGCGATTGTCAATGGGACTTTCTAATGTTAAAAGCGCACCAACTTGCAAAGCGTTTTTAACATTAGAAAGTCCCATTGACAATCGCTTGAAAAAAAGGCAAGCTATAACGCGTGAAAAAAAGCAAGCTTTAACGCGTGAAAAAAAGGCAAGTGGGTGGGAGCCCTTAGAAGGATGGAACGCTGAGTCAACCTTGAGCCGGCTACTTGAACCATGCAGGGATTGAACTCATAACCTTTGGGCTTATTCTGACATGAGTATATTGGCCAGGTTATCACGCCCGACCGATATATGCTGTCTCTCTCTCTGCAGGGGGGAGGAGGCGGGCAGGGCCGAGAGCAGTTCACTGAGCTCCCACCCCCTCTCCGCCCCTCGCCACTATTTGCAATGGGAGGGGGCAGACTTCGCTCCACCCCCGTTTTGCCCCTTTCATTGCAAACCATGGTGAGGGGCGGAGAGGGGACGGGAGCTTAGTGCACTGCTCCCAGCCCAGCCCGCCTCCTGTCCCTGCAGAGAGAGAGAGATTGTATCTTGTTGGAAGAAGCCCTTCAGGTCCTGAGTGAGAGCATAGGACAGCACTTCTGCGGCCATAACACTCTGCGCCACACGAATTGAATTGAATAACTTTTATTTATTTATTTATTTTTGCTGAGGTCAATGGATAAAAAAGCAATTTTACCATTGTTTTTTGAGATTTATTTTTATGACATTCACAGTGTGATATAAATATTGTTACTAGAGATGAGTGAGTACCTGCCCGCACGAGACAAAAGGTTCGGGTGCCGGCGTGGGGGAGCGGTGAGTAGCGGCAGTCAGCAGGGGGGAGCGGGGGAAAAAGAGAGGGAGAGAGAGATCTCCCCTCTGTTCCTCCCCGCTCTCCCCCGCAGCTCCCTGCCCGCCGCCGGCACCCGAACCTTTTGTCTCGAGCAAGCAGGTACTCGCTAGGGGCAATGCTCGCTCGAGCAATTGTCCTTAGCGAATATATTTGCTCATCACTAATTCTTAACTGTATTTTATGAGTTACTAAGATTATGGCAGTACCAAATTTATAAAATTTTTATTATGTTTTACCACTGTTGTAAAGTCTAAACACTTTTTTTTGCAAATGTACTTTTTGTGTGATGCCACATTTCTCAGTCAACAGAGCTTTATCAGGCCTCTTTTCTGTGGGACGACTTGTAGTTTTATTGAAACCATTTTGAGGTTATATAAGTTTTAAAGTATTTTTTATTCCTGCTTAGAGGAAGGCCTCCTGCACACTGGCGGTCAGACCCCGCATGCGGGATTCCCGCAGCGGAGTTCGACCTGGTGCCCAGCCAGTGACCCCTGCGTGGCTGCCTGCACACTGGTGGGTTGGACCCTGCATGCGGGATTCCCACAGTGGAGTTCGCCCTTTGTGCTAGGCCTGCTTACCTGTCCAGTGTCTTCTCCTGTGCTGTCAATGTGCTGGGTGGCACATGCGCAGTACAGGGAATGCAACACCATCGCTATGGCGATGACGTGGCCTCGTGTGCTACGAATGTGCCAGCCGGCGCATGCACGGTTTAGAGAACGTCACGCTATCCTCACAGCAGTGACGCAGCTCCTGCAGCCATTCCGCAATGATGATCAATGAAAGCCGGCCATGCTAATCCACGGCAAATCGCAGCATGCTGCGATTTCTTACCCGCAAGCGGAAAATTGCAATCGATTTCCGCCCGTGATCAGGAAATCACTTTTTTCATAGCATGCTATGGGCTGGATTTGCTGCAAAATCTGGAGGCCGAATCCTGCTCTGGATTTCGCAATGCAGTCTGCCTGTGTGCAGGAGGCCAAAGTGAGATGATCAAAAAACGGCTATTTTGGATTTAAATTTTTTTTTTTTTTAATTGTCCATGCCTGATAAATAATGTAATATTTTTAATACATGTTGTTGTGGATGTGATGATACCAATTATGTCTAGGCTTTTTTAATATTTAAAGCCTTGTGTAGGGGGAAAATAGTTTTTATATTTTTTTTGTAAAAACATTTACTTGCCACAGGCAGCAATGACTACAGCATCTGTGCAGTTAAATGATCTAGAGGAGTGATTAGATAAGCAAGTCCTCATCATTTCACTGCTTTTCTGGGGGCAAAAAACAACAACACATGTGACAATCAGAGAGTAAATATGCTCTCTGTTTGATGGGGAGCTGATACCATGACCAAAAATTCATGTCACCCCCTTCTCTGGGACAGGGAGATATATAGAAGAATCAAAAATCTTCTTTGCTGCGGCCTGGTCCCCCCTCCCTCTCTCTTCTGCACACTGACTAAAAATTACAGCTGTAAATGTAATATTCCTGACTTCAAAAGGCTGTAGCTCTGGGGTTGCTGACATGCTTTTGATGTCATTTTAAAGCCAAGAATCTTAGCTTTACATTAGCATCTTGGTAGCCCTAAAAGAGCTGAATCTGTTTAAAGTAGAATGAGCTCTGTTTGTACAAAACTGTAATGTCTTTTTCCTGCAGAACAAACAGATCTCCTCCAAAACTGCTGGAAGGGCTTAAAATAGTGCATGTGGTGCTAAATGTAATGTAAAGCAGCAGGTTTGTACAAAGACTGACCATGACCGGGCTTCAGCACAACTATATCTTTAACGTGGCAGACAATGATAACAAATTCTGCTACCGAATTACAAGGCAGTAGAAGTGAAGTGTGCAGTACAAATGTTAAGTTTTCACTGGCGGCACGTTTCAAAAAAAATCTCAAGTGGTTTGCATATAATTTACCCCATGTCATCCCTGTCCTTGAATATGATCTACAATCCATTGACTGGAATTATAAGTAACTGTTGACCCCCTATTTGCCAGCAGTTTAAAGACTTCTTGTTATCAATAGTGTTTCTGCTTGACAGGAAAGGAGTCTTAAACTGGTCATAGATTTGAGAGAGTCCTGGTCACCAGATGAGAGACTGCTAAGTTGTCCAACAGAAATTTTGGCAAATGGGTATTCTATAATAAAGTCCATGTCATGGCTTGCCAGCAGTGTTGAATCAGGACCAGGATGACATCCCAATGTCTGCCCTGGCCCATGATATCCACTCACCGGCACATGCTCAGTGTCATTCTGGCGTTGGATGAAACGTCCCTGCTGTCTTGTTCCACTGTCAGATAAGTCTGTTTGGTGTTAAGGATATCTGGGGAGTTGTAACATCTATCTCCTGACTAATTGCATATTCTGGACGGGTTTTTCATCTGGTTCATTGTGTGCTTGTTTAACATCTATATCATACATATTATCTTTTATTGTAGTAACCATTTTCACTGTTTTCCAATAGCCAGGGTTGCCCCACGTTCCTTATATGGAGTCGTCCTCATCAGAGCAAGTGCTCTGCTTTTAGGTAGGGTCTCATTCAGAGGCGTAACAAGAAGCTTCTGGGCCCCAATGCAAAATATGTAACAGGGCCCCCAACTATAATGCTTTATTCATAGTACTGGGCTCCTTATATGGAGAAGAGAGGCCTTAAGGGCCCCTTAAGGCTTCTGGGCCAGAGTAAAACCACATCTTCTGCATCCCCTATAGTTATGCCCCTGGCTTCCATCACTTTAGTAGATTATAGTAAGATCTCCCATTATCTTCCCACTTTTTGGTTTCGTAATAAATATTTTATGTTTTCCGCATTAGTATATTGTGTGTATGTTCGTTCATTTAGGATGACAAATTATGTCTGATTCGGACAAGATGTTTTTTGTCGAGCTCACACATAACAGTTCAGTTGGCCATAAATCGTGCATTTGTACCATAAACTTGAGACTAGCTAAAGAATTCAACATAGCAGGTCATTTTCTGTATAGACTGTCTTTGTCAGTGAGATGGTTGCTAAAGTATATGATAAGTTGGTTACCATCTAAAGACTTTCAAACCATTAGTGCTTATGTGATAACTAGCAAAAGTGCAAATCCCTTTATTTACCGAAAGTGATTTTTTTTTGCACTGAAAAATAACTCTAAAGTTCTGGCCATGAGTTATTTACTGTGTTATAGCTATGAGAATCATATCTAGTTTGATCAGTACTTCTGTAGTGTCCTACATGATGATATCATGTTTGTGTGTGTGTTGTAGACAGTTAGGGAGCAGAATCTGCTGTTTTCTCTACGTGCAGTATATAGAACGTACATAAAAGCTAGACTTCCACCAGCTAAGAGAGCCGAGATTTAGAGATACAGCCTGCAGAGAGGAACATTTTTGGAAAAAAAGCAGGATACAAGTCATATAAGAAGGGGCAAAGGGACTTGTTATATGTATAGTGCCAACTAATTCCACAGCTCTTTCAGTGCTCATTTTGCTGACCTTGGGGGGATGGAGGGCTGAGCTGGCTACCTTGGCCATGGAGAGATTGAGCTTGCAACCTTCAGGTCATGAGTGAGAGCTTAGGACTGCATACTGCTGCCTCAACACTCTGCACCACATGAGGCCCCCTATATAATGGCCATATATAGTGTTGTTCTTTGTATACATACATGGAACTTATTCTGAAACATTATCTGAAAAGTCAGATGCTCAGCTGCTCTTTAAAAGTTAAGTGATTTTCTTTGGGTATCTTATTGAAATGTAGTACTATAAACATTCCTATTATAATAATAAAGTAAAATGCTATTTATGTATATTTTTGTTCCTCTTTAAATACGATTACAGGGATCACCTAACTTCAGGTATGTAAGTGATGATTACATTTTTCCCATGGTTCCCATTATACTCTAATAATATTATAATCACCTAATATAATGATCACCTTTATTAATATGATGCATACATATTACACAGCACAGGTTTTGCTCCCATTCTGGTGCACAATTTTTAAATTCACTTAGTAGCATGGTTTTTTGAATGTAGGAGGAAACCAGAGTCCCCGGAAGTAACCCACAGAAACACAGGGAGAGCATACAAACTCCATGCAGATGTTGTCCTTCGTCAGATTTGAATCAAGGACTCCAAAGTTGCAAGGCGACTGTGCTGCCCTTAGTACATGCTACATTCTCTGGTTTGAAAGAATTTAGGCCTCATGTCCACAGGATAATTGTCATTTAAAATCCGCAGCGTTTTTCCCGTACGCGGATACGCGCCCTATACAGATGCATTGGACACCCGCAGGTAGTTAAATACCTGCGGATGTCATTTTCTCCTTCAGGCACGGATTGCATGTGCAGGAAAAAAAAGCGACATGTTCCATTTTAGTGCGGGTCTCCCACGAGGACGGCTCCTGCAGGCTTCTATTGAAGCCTATGGAAGCCGTCCGGATCCGCGGTACACCCGCGCCTGAATTTCTGCTCTCCGTGCGCGGTACAGCAGGAGTTTAAAAAATAATGGAGTGCCCAGCGCATGCGCGCGGCATGCTGCCGGCGTGCCGAGCATATCCGCCGGGCCGAAGAAAGAAGATCGGCCACGACGGAGGGAAGATCCGCAGCGTCCGGACAGGTAAGTAAATTCTTATTTTTTAGCATCATGTCCGCGGGAAAGGAGGGACCCGCTGCGGGATTCTCCATGAAGAATCCGCGGCGGGCCTGATTTTCCCCGTGGACATGAGGTCTTAGAGAGTTCATAGAATTAACTGACAACCTTTTGTTCTGAATGAATATGACAAGAAGTGTGTGTATGTCTATGTGTTGTATAAATACAGCGCTGTTCTAATTCACAGACTGGGGTGAAACCCTTCCCTCTAATTATTCTGCAGCTGTGAACGTGGAAGGATTTTCAAAGGGCCGCAATTAATGAAGTGCTTGAATGGAGACTGATTAAAGGCGCCAGGGACTCAAATCCTCAGGGAAAATCTGCAATAATAATCCTGCTCTGAAGTCCAGGGGAAAAACACATATTTTATAAAGTAACATTGTTGCTGTCAATGTATTGAGAAACACAAGGTAATTATGATTTATTTCCCCACAAAGCATCATTCAGTAGGACAATGCACACAATGCTGCCTTATTTACTGAGAGCTTTTACACAATTAACGCCATGTCACAGGATCATTATATAGATCAAAAGCACTTTTGTATAGTAATCAATATGATTAATGCTGAATATATACCTGCTTCTACATTCAGGGCTCAGTCACGCGGGCATTTTAACGTGCGTCTGTCAGTTGCGTTTGTGGTCCACATCTATATAGGACCAATGCTTTTCAATGGGAGTGGTCACATGTGCAAATTTTACATGCGTAAAAACGTCTGCGGCGAAAATTATAGGACACCGTTTTTTAAAACGCGGCTAGCTGCGGCATTGGTATTTTTTGAATTTGAAACCTTGTGCTCAATGGCACTGGCAGCAGCAGCGCCGACCCCAATGAGAACAAACAGTGAAGATCGCGATCCTCTGGCACAGCTGTGAGAGCTGTGGCAGAGGACCGTGATATTCTCCCATTGAATTCAATGGAGCTGGCGCTCCAGCTGGCTCCATTGAAAGCAATGGGCTGCCAGCAAGAACTGCAGTGATTTTCGAGGAAGGGCTTTAAATATAAGCCCTTCCCTGAAAAATCATCCCTAACATGTGTACAAAAATAAAAAAATTTATACATGCTCACCTCTCCGCAGCTGCTGGGGCTCAGGCACATCAAGCTGGGTCTTCTCCTGCACTGCTCTGAAGTGCTTTCAGCAGGCAGGGATTTAAAATCCCTGCCTGCTGAAATGGCTGGTTCTGATTGGCTGAGCACTGTGACCAATCAAAGGCAGCTCTCAGCTATTCAATGACATCCAAGAATCCCCTGCTGCAGCTGTCACTTTTTGTGCAGAAAAACCCAGCCAAGTGCGTTTTTTTCTGCATGCCGCCCGCTTCGGTCCAGCGAATTTTTGAACGCATGCGTTTTGCGCACAAAAATTCACACGTAAAAATGCCTGTGTGACTGAACCCTCAAATAGATGATTTTTTTAAAGTCTTCATTCACAGTATATTGACTTGGTTGATGGATAAATGGTTGTGTTGGGTTTCACAAGGCTTTGGCTTTTTTCTCAGTCAGAATACAAACCATGCAACTCTATAATAACAAAATGTAACAGTTACCACTGACAACGTGGACGTGATTGGACCTGAGGATAGGTCACCAGTACTAAAAGGGGTTAAATGCTCGGAATACCCCTTTAAGCCTCTGGAGTACTATAATCATTCTGTTAAATGAGGCAATTACTCCACCAACAGGGGCGATAAGAGGCAGTCATGATCCCTTATTGAAAAAAATCATTCAACTTCCTGCATGTTATTAATGAATACAGTTTATTAACTTGCAATATAATGTGATCCACAGACTGCACCAAAAATCATTGATTCTGAATTTCTGAATACTCTTTTACAGACATCAGCAGTACTTTGGCCCACATTGGTTTTTACTTACAGTGAATTTAACAGGTCATTTTTATCATACGCTACCAATCTTACCGCATATACCATGAGAAAAAAGACAGAAAAGAAAACACCATCATCATGACATGAACAGGTGATATGGTAGATAGATTTCTATATGAATTCTCTTTCCTTCATTTCAAGATAAAGTAGTGGTTCCTTGATCATTGGCTTTTTTTTTTTTTACTATTATCACTATGCCTAGGTGATTAGGCGAAGGTACTTGTGAATATATTACTTTTAGTAATGACTCATTAAATACACGAGGATCAGTCTGGCTTCATGCCAAACAAATCAACTGCTATTAATTTAAGAAGGTTATTCATGAATCATCAGGTGGATCATGGAGTTTGTAGGCGCAGGGCTGCTTTTCACTTGATACTGCCAAAGCTTTTGCCAGTGTTGAGTGAAATTATTTGTGGGCTGTTCTTTGTAGGTTGGGTTTCAGTGAGAAATTTTTGGCATGTGTTAAACTGCTCTATTCAATGCGGGGGGCAAGAGCGAGGGAAAATGTTTGTATTTCAGAATGGATGGTGTTGGAGAGACTCCTATTTTGTCAATATTTGATATTAGATTGGTAGGATGCCATGTTTCACTATTAATTGGGGGAAATCTGTAATTCTGCCTTTACAGCCTTTGCGAGTGGAATATTCATTGGGACATATTCAACTACAAATAGTGAAGGAATTCAAATATTTTGGAGTTGTGGGACCTTTCAAGCCTCAAGACTATATTTATGCCAATTTGCTTCAATTGGTACGAAAGATGGAGGATAAGGTCAAAGTCTGCAACTGTCTCCCATTGTCGATAATCTTCTGTGCATGTGCCCGCCAGCAGAATGGATAATGCATACGTAGAAGCTGGGTAGGGCCCAATAAATTTAAAATCTCCTTGCTCTTGGCTACCAAAGGTAGCTGAGAGCCTGAAACAGTGACCGGAAGCCCTAGTGAGCGGTCCCTGGTCAAGTGATCGCCGTTATCACGGTGAGGGAAGATGAAACTTCTTTCCTGAGGCCTCCGGCGATGTGCCCCTCCGCTGATCTGCATTGATCTACCTTATTCAAATCACTAGCTACAATTCTTACGTAATTTACAAATGTCACAGGAAACGCTCACTTTCCTGCAGTTCCAGGAACAGCTTGTTTAACCACTGAGGTCAAGAAATACCTCCCAAAAAGTGGTGAATTTGCAGCAAGCATGGGAGGAGCTTCATATGCCCATCCCAATCAGTCCTCTGTAATTACCCCTGTATTGAGACATACCACATAGTTTATATATTATTAATTTGATCAAAGACGGGGATTCTTTTTAGGGAGTCAAATTTTTTTTTTTTCTGAACAAGTACACAATGGGTCCTGGAATATATTCAGTTATGCCCTGCGAGCCAATGGGTATTCCCTCCATTATAGGCTTAGCCATGTGTCCAGTAAACAGATCGGGGCTACAATAAGTATGGTTCTTAACACAGGACAAACAGGGGTATCCATTTTGGGGTGCAAGTCTTCATTCATATGTGTGCTGTACAAAAAAACCACATTTGCCAAAAAAATGAAAATTTTAATTTTTTTTCCTTCTGCATTGCTTAGATTTATTCAAAAACTATGGGGTCAAAATACACAGTACATCCTTAGATGAATTTCTTAAGAGGTCTAGTTTTCAAAAAGGGGTGATTTGTGGGGGTTCTCTATCGTTTTGACAGTCCAGGGCCTCTAAAAGTGTGCAAAGGTGCCCTAAACACTTTCAAGCAAAATTTCTGCTCTGAAAGTCCTCACTTTACTGTCTTACCAGTGCTGGAGAGAGTAACAGCTGTGTAGGGCACTAGAGAGTAGTCAGATGGAAGCCAGGAGTCGGTAACAGGGAGTCTCGGTTGCAGTACAATGGATGAGGTAGGTAACATATTCAGGAGAAAAGCCAGGAGTTGATATTGGGAAATCTTGGTTGCAGTACAATGGATAAGGCAGGTAATGTAGTCAGGAGGAAAAGCCAGGACATGGTATTGAGAAGTCTTGTAGTAATAGCAGGCAAATAGAATCTGGATCAAATGCTCTGGAGCACAATAATCTCGCACTGAGGGAGTGGCAGGGCCAGGCATATATAGGAAATGCAATTAAAGACAGAGGTGGGGTCAGGACCAAAAGGCAGGAGCTAGAGAAGTGGGACCACGGAACAAGGCTGAGTTATGTAGGAGAATTTGCTCAGCAAGTTGGCTAGCTCACTGGGAAGAGCTACTGACTGGATTAGGGGAGGTTATGGGTTTGAGCCCTGACACCACTGTTCCTTTAGTATTTGGCCCAATTGTGCATGCAGACATAAGATTAGGGCCACAGTTGGTAGGTTGCTGAACACAGAACAAACAGAGGGGTATCCATTTTAGGGTGAAATCCTCATTTTCATGTACACTATAGAAATTACCTGTCTTTAAAATGATATATTTGCAAAAACATTTGTTTTATTTTTTCTTCCCTAAATTGCATTAACTCCTGAATAAAATCTGGGGGGTCAAAATACTCAAGACACGCATCAGTGAATACATACAATAAGGGTAGCATTTTTTAAAATGAGGTCATTAGTGGGGGTATCTATCATTCTGACACTTATGAGCCTTTGCAATCTTGGCTTAGTGTAGGAAAACAAAATATCCCTCAAGATTTCAATAAGTAATGTTAAATTTGCACGTCTCCTAAATAATTGAAAAAAACTAGTTTTTCAAATGTGCTTCCAGAATAAAGCAAACAGATGGAAATATATATCTCATCAAAAATTGGTACAGTATTGTTTGCACATATTTGACATATTGCGGTTAAAAATGTTCCCAATAAAAATGGATGTGGCTCCAAAATTTCTATATCCTTTCCAGACCCTGCCAATTCAGCTGCCAGCGCACTATTTGAAACAGATCCAATGGGTGGTTTGCAGATTTGTAGGGGATGGGGGGGGGGGGGGGGAAAGAATAGCTGTATAAGTTACCGAACCATGTCACGCACGAAACCTACCGTAGGGGTGGGGGGAGTGGGATTCCCAGACCTCAAAATTTACTATTCAGCTGTGGTTCTCACCAATTTGGTAGACTGCCACCATCATGCAGCCTCAAAACAATGGATGGGCTTGGAGACAGCTTTGATTTGGCCCCTTTTTTCACCTACTGCCATGGATCACCATTCAGGATAGGCTGGCAGCTCTACTTCATACTCCACTGACTTTGAACTGTCTGGACATATGGGACAAGCTGACCAACAGAAGGGGACGTTGCAATTTGTAGAGGAACCTTCACCCCGCTATCCCACAACCCCACATTTTCTCCGGGGCGGGAGAGACAGAGTTTCCTCTGCTGGCGGAAGGAGGAGGGTACTGCCAGGGCGGTGCTGCCAGATTGCGAATTCTGTAGGTCTTCTATCAGTTAATGAGCTACAGACATCTCGTCCTGATCAGAAACTGATGTAGATGGAGTAACTCCAGTAGTCTTAATTCTGGAGGACTCGTCTGGAGTCGTGCCTTCTCCGGAACCCTCTTGAACCCATTGAAGAGTTATTTTTGCGAGCCGGCCCTCCAGTCCGGGTCCTCTCTAAGATCTACAGAATCATTTTGAGGAGGCTCACACAGGGTCTTCCACAATACATCAGGGGTTGGGAGAGAGACTTGGCTTTGGAGTTGCAGGACTCTGATTGAGAGAAGGCTTTCATATTTGCACACAAATTACCCTTGGCCTGCGTGGTGCAAGAGAAAAACTTTAAGCTCGTCTCCAGGTGGGACAGATGCCCAGACCTGATTCACCGCATATTTCCCTCAGTTTCAAATGTATGTTGGAGATGTACATCTAAGCTTGGTACTATTATACATGTTTGGTGGGAATGTCCACTCATCCACCTTTCTGGAAAAAAGGTCTTTGAGCTATATGGGGGGGGGGGGGGGGGGGCGGTGGAGGTCACCCCGCACCTGGTACTGCTTTCTGTCATTCCTGGCACCTTTGCCACGAATAAAAAAGGTCTTTTATGCCATTTCCTCACTGTGGCCAGGGCTGTAATCCCACGCCATTGGCGGAGTAGTGTCATTCCCTCGATTTTGGACTTTATCCAGGAGCTGAATCAATTAATGTACATGGAGGAGTTGGTTAATGAGGGTTTTGAAGCCGCATGGTCAAATGGACGTGCCTGGGTACTATGGACTGCATTCCATGACTCACCTGAGTTCCAAAATATAACAAAATATAACAGGATGGTAGGGAAATGGGTCTCGAGGGGTTCTTGAGGAGGCTCTAGTTTGGGGCCGGACCTTGATGACACATAGTGGGGTTTAAAACAGCTATGTACTTGTCACTACTAGAGGGTTTCTCTTCCTCCCTGCTAACTATCCATGCCCTCCCTTTTTCTCTTTCTTCCTAAGACTTACTATCCCTCCTTTCATTTACCCTTAATATTTTTAGTTTTTCTTTCCCCCATGACTGCAGGTGTTTGACAGTTGTCTGATTTTTAAGAGCACCAGAAATTGTCATGTCCGAGGGCCTGGTGCCATTTTGTTATATTATGCATATGCAATTTATACAGGATGTACTGGAAAGACACACATCAGAGGCTATTTTTGCATTATTTGGTATAATATTTCTTTTTCCTCCCGTTCCCTTCTCTTTCCCTGCTCCCATAGGAGTTTATGGTACCTGCCAGTGTATATTGGCCAAAACATTGTTCCAGAACTATGTTTTGGCTAAGCGTATAGACGCTGGCCACATATATGTTCTTTTTTTCGCGCTGCCGGCATATTTACGTGCCATATATTCGTCCGTGTGAACGGCTGCATTGGAAACCAATGCTTCACATGGGTACCGTATATGCACCCGGGCGTATATGCGCTCATAGGAATGAAGCCTTAAAAAATAGCAAATGTCAGATTTCCAAAATTTGGCCTGGTCATTAAAGTGCAAACAAGCTTGGTCACTAAAGAGTTAATATGGTTATTATATTAAACTCAATGTGTCCAAAATGTTATATGGATGGTGCAGATGTAATCCATATGGTCTGCGATTGTGTAAAACCGTTTGAATTTTGGAATGGGGTACTACATATAATTAAAAAATATATATCTTGTCAATATTGAACTTAATCCTAGAAGTTGTATATTGGGTATTGTTGATGGGCATCCTCTTTTGGGAATTTAGAGAGCACCGTATCAGGTGCCAAAGGTAGGAGATTTTTTTGCAAACATAAGAGAGGTTACATGCTTTAAAAGAGGGATATATCCAAAAAGAGGCTGTTTGACCAAGTTTGAGAAAATGTGAGGAAGATGGTCTGATATAAACTCCTCAGGCCTTAGTCAGACGGGCGTTTTTTCACGCGATTTGCTCATGCGATTCGCGCATATATAGAACCAATGGTTCGCTATGGTATCGGTCACATGTCCGCTTTTTATGCGGATATGCGATAAATTATAGAACACGACGATTCGCAGATCGCGCCTATCTGCGTTTGGCGTTTTATGTGCGCACCAAAATAATTTTTTTCGCCGGCCAATCTAAGTTTCATGCGCATTTTGATGCGCACGGCGATTTTTCTCCGGTCAGACGGGCGTTTTGCTGCGACGATTAACGCGGCTAGGTGCAGATTTTTCCCGCGATTTTTCGCCCCCGGTCACGCGATTTGCGCATGCGCATCCGACATGCGATCCGCAAATCGCGCGAAAGGCCTCAATATCGAAACTGCAACATCCAGAAGGAAAAGCCATGTTATTATGGAAATCCCTTTCCAGTGATGCCGTAGTGCCCCTCAGTGACTCTTCCACAGTAATAGTGCCCTTCATTGATCCCTTCACAGTAATAGTGTCCCTTAGTGAACCCCCCACAGTTATAGTATACCTATAAATAATAATCATATACCGACTCTACATAATGATAGTGATTACCTCCAGTAATCACAAGTAGTGTCGTCTCTGATAGGTGTCATTCTCTTTCCCTTTTCTTCACTATTCAGACCCAGACCACCACCTTGACTTCTGTCTACTACAACGTCTCTGCAGAATTTCATAAACAGACAACTTTGGCTCCTTGATTTTTCATCACCTTCTACAGCTCTACACGATTCATAGTGCCCCAGATAGAAATTAGGCCCTAAACAATAATTGCTGCTTCTAGTGCTCTCTACACATTTAAAGTGCCCAATTTTATGCCCCCATCAGTAGTAATATCCCTTTTCTGTCCCCTATCATTAATAATGCCCCATAGGTAAAAATGCTGCCTATTCTGCTCCGATAATAGCTCTTTTCTGCCCTATGAGTAATAATGCCCTCTTTTTGTCCTCATAAATACTAATGCCACCTTTTATGCCACAGTACGTAATACCACGTTTTCTACCGACATAATTAATTATACTTCTTTTCTACCCCAATAATTTAATTAGTAATAACTTTTTCTGCCCAATGACTAAAAATACCCCCTTTTACCCCTCATAATTACTAATACCACCTTTTCTACCCAAGTAAGTAATGTCACCTTTTTGGCGTCCATAATTAATATTTAAACTTTCTGCCCCATAATTAATAATGATCCTCTTTTGTCCCAATGAGTAACATTGCCCCTTTTTGCCCCCATAATTGGTCTTTTTTCCACCATAGTTAATAATGCACCATTTTTTGCTCCTCATAGTAAATAATGCCCCTTTTTTGCCCTGACAATTGATGTCTCTTTTTTGCTCTCCATAGGTAATAATGCCCCTTTTTTGCCCTGACAATTGATGTCTCTTTTTTGCTCTCCATAGGTAATAATGCCCCTTTTTTGCCCTGACAATTGATGTCTCTTTTTTTGCTCTCCATAGGTAATAATGCCCCTTTTTTGCCCTGACAATTGATGTCTCTTTTTTTCTCTCCATAGGTAATAATGCCCCTTTTTTGCCCTGACAATTGATGTCTCTTTTTTGCTCTCCATAGTTAATAATGCCCCTTTTTTGCCCTGACAATTGATGTCTCTTTTTTGCTCTCCATAGGTAATAATGTCCCTTTTCTGCCGCTGTAATTTGTGCTGATAAAAAAACAAAACATACTAACCTGTGGCACTGCCCAAGTCTCTCTGCTCCCTACTTCTTCTTACTTCTGGGTAGAGAGACATTGGCCTGGTACTAGCCAATCCATGATCTCAGACTGGCCAGCGCTGATCATGTGTCTGGCATGAACATTCTGTCTGGTAGTAAGAAGGAGCAGAGGCCGGAGAGGTTTAGGGAGTGCTACAGTGGAGTATGTAGTTTTTATAGCAACAAACAGACACAAGGGCTTCACTGCTTCTCACTGGTGGGAGCCAGTGCTTAGGCCCTCCTTCAGCCCACTGGAGTGTCAACGGCAGGGAGCCCTAGCTGTCAAGGGGGGTCTGGTGCAAGTGCACCATTGCTCTTTGGTTAAATCAGCCCTGGGGGCAGACAGTTCCTGTAGCTGCTATAATCCCCTGGAGTTCTGACTGAGGGGTTTCTACTAGAGATGAGCGAACGTACTCGTCCGAGCTTGATACTCGTTCGAGTATTAGCGTGTTCGAGATGCTCGTTACTCGAGACGAGTACCACGCGATGTTCGAGTTACTTTCACTTTCATCTCTGAGACGTTAGCGCGCTTTTCTGGCCAATAGAAAGACAGGGAAGGTATTACAACTTCCCCCTGCAACGTTCAAGCCCTATACCACCCCCCTGCAGTGAGTGGCTGGCGAGATCAGGTGTCACCTGAGTATATAAATCGGCCCCTCCCGCGGCTCGCCACAGATGCATTCTGACAGAGATCAGGGAAAGTGCTGCTGGTGCCGGAGCTGCTATAGGGAGAGCGTTAGGAGTTATTTTAGGCTTCAAGAACCCCAACGGTCCTTCTTAGGGCCACATCTAACCGTGTGCAGTAGTGTGGAGGCTGCTTTTTGCAGTGTTGCACTTTTTTTTTTTTTTTGTATATCAGCCGTGCAGAGCATTACATCCTGCAGTAATTTTACATTGTCCAGGGCCAGTAGTGGTGAGGCAGGGACAGAAGACATATTTAGTGAATATAGGCAGTGGGCCTTTCCAAAAACATTTGGGAAAAAAAAAATCTATTTGGGCTGCCTGTGACCGTCCTCAGTGTACTGGGTCTCTGCTGGGGGTAGTTGTCCTAATTCATACGCAGCCAGCTAAGTGTTACAGCAGGCTTGCGCAAAATTCTTTCCTGCCTCTGTGTTGCCTCTTACATCACCACTGTATTCCTGTCCACAAGTGTACTGGGTCTCTGCTGGGGGTAGTTGTCCTAATTCATACGCAGCCAGCTAAGTGTTACAGCAGGCTTGCGCAAAATTCTTTCCTGCCTCTGTGTTGCCTCTTACATCACCGCTGTATTCCTGTCCACAGTGAAACAGTCTGCAGTAATTTTACATTGTCCAGGGCCAGTAGTGGTGAGGCAGGGACAGAAGACATATTTAGTGTATATAGGCAGTGGGGCTTTCCAAAAACATTTGGGAAAAAAAATCTATTTGGGCTGCCTGTGACCGTCCTCTGTGTACTGGGTCTCTGCTGGGGGTAGTTGTCCTAATTCATACGCAGCCAGCTAAGTGTTACAGCAGGCTTGCGCAAAATTCTTTCCTGCCTCTGTGTTGCCTCTTACATCACCGCTGTATTGCTGTCCACAGTGAAACAGTCTGCAGTAATTTTACATTGTCCAGGGCCAGTAGTGGTGAGGCAGGGACAGAAGACATATTTAGTGAATATAGGCAGTGGGCCTTTCCAAAAATATTTGGGAAAAAAAATCTATTTGGGCTGCCTGTGACCGTCCTCTGTGTACTGGGTCTCTGCTGGGGGTAGTTGTCCTAATTCATACGCAGCCAGCTAAGTGTTACAGCAGGCTTGCGCAAAATTCTTTCCTGCCTCTGTGTTGCCTCTTACATCACTGCTGTATTCCTGTCCACAAGTGTACTGGGTCTCTGCTGGGGGTAGTTGTCCTAATTCATACGCAGCCAGCTAAGTGTTACAGCAGGCTTGCGCAAAATTCTTTCCTGCCTCTGCTGTGCGTTCCGTAAGCGAAGTCAGCCTCCAACCACAGGCCAATAAGTGGCATATTTAATTACAGCGTTCTGTTTCTGCACTTCTGGTAATACACCATGCTGAGGGGTAGGGGTAGGCCTAGAGGACGTGGACGCGGGCGAGGACGCGGAGGCCCAAGTCAGGGTGTGGGCACAGGCCGAGCTCCTGATCCAGGTGTATCGCAGCCGACTGCTGCGGGATTAGGAGAGAGGCACGTTTCTGGCGTCCCCACATTCATCTCACAATTAATGGGTCCACGCGGTAGACCTTTATTAGAAAATGAGCAGTGTGAGCAGGTCCTGTCGTGGATGGCAGAAAGTGCATCCAGCAATCTATCGACCACCCAGAGTTCTGCGCCGTCCACTGCTGCAACTCTGAATCCTCTGGCTGCTGCTCCTCCTTCCTCCCAGCCTCCTCCCTCCATTACAATGACACATTCTGAGGAGCAGGCAGACTCCCAGGAACTGCTCCCGGGCCCCTGCCCAGAATGGCCAGCAATGGTTCCTCTCCCACCGGAGGAGTTTGTCGTGACCGATGCCCAACCTTTGGAAAGTTCCCGGGGTCCGGGGGATGAGGCTGGGGACTTCCAGCAACTGTCTCAAGAGCTTTCAGTGGGTGAGGAGGACAATGATGATGAGACACAGTTGTCTATCACTCAGGTAGTAGTAATTGGAGTAAGTCCGAGGGAGGAGCGCACAGAGGATTCAGAGGAAGAGCAGCAGGACGATGAGGTGACTGACCCCACCTGGTTTGCTACGCCTACTGAGGACAGGTCTTCAGAGGGGGAGGCAAGTGCAGCAGCAGGGCAGGTTGGAAGAGGCAGTGTGGTGGCCAGGGGTAGAGGCAGGGCCAGACCGAATAATCCACCAACTGTTTCCCAAAGCGCCCCCTCGCGCCATGCCACCCTGCAGAGGCCGAGGTGCTCAAAGGTCTGGCAGTTTTTCACTGAGAGTGCAGACGACCGACGAACAGTGGTGTGCAACCTTTGTCGCGTCAAGATCAGCCAGGGAGCCACCACCACCAGCCTCACCACCACCAGCATGCGCAGACATATGATGGCCAAGCACCCCACAAGGTGCACCGCTGCCTCTCCCCCTGTGCCCCAACCTGCCACTGAGATCCAACCCCCCTCTGAGGACACAGGCACTACCGTCTCCTGGCCTGCACCCACACCCTCACCTCCGCTGTGCTCGGCCCCATCCACTAATGTCTCTCAGCGCACCGTCCAGCCGTCGCTAGCGCAAGTGTTGGAGCGCAAGCGCAAGTACGCCACCACGCACCCGCACGCTCAAGCGTTAAACGTGCACATAGCCAAATTTATCAGCCTGGAGATGCTGCCGTATAGGGTTGTGGAAACGGAGGCTTTCAAAGGTATGATGGCGGCGGCGGCGGCCCGCGCTACTCAGTTCCCAGTCGCCACTACTTTTCCTGATGTGCCGTCCCAGCCCTGCACGACCACGTCTCCCGCAACATTGTACGCGCCCTCACCAACGCGGTTACTGCCAAGGTCCACTTAACAACGGACACGTGGACAAGCACAGGCGGGCAGGGCCACTATATCTCCCTGACGGCACATTGGGTGAATTTAGTGGAGGCTGGGACAGAGTCAGAGCCTGGGACCGCTCACGTCCTACCCACCCCCAGAATTGCGGGCCCCAGCTCGGTGGTGGTATCTGCGGCGGTGTATGCTTCCTCCACTAAACCACCCTCCTCCTCCTCCTCCTACGCAACCTCTTTCTCGCAATCAAGATGTGTCAGCAGCAGCACATCGCCAGCAGTCGGTGTCGCGCGGCGTGGCAGCACAGCGGTGGGCAAGCGTCAGCAGGCCGTGCTGAAACTACTCAGCTTAGGAGAGAAGAGGCCCACGGCCCACGAACTGCTGCAGGGTCTGACAGAGCAGACCGACCGCTGGCTTACGCCGCTGAGCCTCCAACCGGGCATGGTCGTGTGTGACAACGGCCGTAACCTGGTGGTGGCTCTGCAGCTCGGCAGCCTCACGCACGTGCCATGCCTGGCCCACGTCTTTAATTTGGTGGTTCAGCGCTTTCTGAAAAGCTACCCACGCTTGTCAGACCTGCTCAGAAAGGTGCGCCGGCTCTGCGCACATTTCCGCAAGTCCCACACGGACGCTGCCACCCTGCGCACCCTGCGCACCCTGCAACATCGGTTTCATCTGCCAGTGCACCGACTGCTGTGCGACGTGCCCACACGGTGGAACTCTACGCTCCACATGTTGGCCAGGCTCTATGAGCAGCGTAGAGCTATAGTGGAATACCAACTCCAACATGGGCGGCGCAGTGGGAGTCAGCCTTCTCAATTCTTTACAGAAGAGTGGGCCTGGTTGGCAGACATCTGCCAGGTCCTTGGAAACTTTGAGGAGTCTACCCAGATGGTGAGCGGCGATGCTGCAATCATTAGCGTCACCATTCCTCTGCTATGCCTCTTGAGAAGTTCCCTGCAAAGCATAAAGGCAGACGCTTTGCTCTCGGAAACAGAGGCGGGGGAAGACAGTATGTCGCTGGATAGTCAGAGCACCCTCCTGTCTATATCTCAGCGCGTTGAGGAGGAGGAGGAGGAGCATGAGGAGGATGAGGAGGAGGGGGAAGAGACAGCTTGGCCCAATGCTGAGGGTACCCATGCTGCTTGCCTGTCATCCTTTCAGCGTGTATGGCCTGAGGAGGAGGAGGAGGATCCTGAAAGTGATCTTCCTAGTGCGGACAGCCATGTGTTGCGTACAGGTACCCTGGCACACATGGCTGACTTCATGTTAGGATGCCTTTCTCGTGACCCTCGCGTTACACGCATTCTGGCCACTACGGATTACTGGGTGTACACGCTGCTTGACCCACGGTATAAGGAGAACCTTTCCACTCTCATACCCGAAGAGGAAAGGGGTTCGAGAGTGATGCTATACCACAGGACCCTGGTGGACAAGCTGATGGTAAAATTCCCATCCAACAGCGCTAGTGGCCGAAGGCGCAGTTCCGAGGGCCAGGTAGCAGGGGAGGCGCAGAGATCAGGCAGCATGTACAGCACAGGCAGGGGAACACTCTCTAAGGCCTTTGGCAGCTTTCTGGCTCCCCAGCAAGACTGTGTCACTGCTCCCCAGTCAAGGCTGAGTCGGCGGGAGCACTGTAAAAGGATGGTGAGGGAGTACGTAGCCGATCGCACGACCGTCCTCCGTGACGCCTCGGCCCCCTACAACTACTGGGTGTCTAAGCTGGACACGTGGCCTGAACTCGCGCTGTATGCCCTGGAGGTGCTTGCTTGTCCTGCGGCTAGCGTCTTGTCAGAGAGGGTGTTTAGTGCGGCTGGGGGAATCATCACGGATAAGCGTACCCGCCTGTCAACCGACAGTGCCGACAGGCTTACACTCATCAAGATGAACAAAGCCTGGACTTCCCCAGACTTCTCTTCTCCACCAGCGGACAGCAGCGATACCTAAACAATACGTAGGCTGCACCTGCAGATGGAAGCATTGTTCTCTATCACCATCAAAAACGTGGACCTTTTAGCTTCATCAATCTGTCTATTATATTCATCCTCCTCCTCCTGCTCCTCCTCCTGAAACCTTACGTAATCACGCCGAACGGGCAATTTTTCTTAGGCCCACAAGGCTCAGTCATATAATTTTTGTAAACAATTTTTATACGTTTCAATGCTCATTAAAGCGTTGAAACTTTCACCTCAACCAATTTTTATTTTAACTGGGCTGCCTCCAGGCCTAGTTACAAATTAAGCCACATTAACCAAAGCGATTAATGGGTTTCACCTGCCCTCTTGGTTGGGCATGGGCAATTTTTCTGACGTACATTAGTACTGTTGGTACACCAATTTTTTTGGGCCCTCGCCTACAGTGTAATCCAATTAATTTTTTGCCCACCTGCATTAAAGCTGACGTTACATCAGCTGTGCTGGGCACTGCAATGGGATATATTTATGTACCGCCGGTGGGTTCCAGGGAGCCACCCATGCTGTGGGTCCACAGGGAGTTGTAACTGCATGTGTCTACTTCTAAAGAACCCCAGTCTGACTGGGGCATGCAGTGTGGGCCGAAGCCCACCTGCATTAAACATGACATTACCTCAGCTGTGATGGGTAATGCAATGGGATATATTTATGTACCGCCCGTGGCTTCCTGGCACCCACCCATGCTGTGGCTCCACAGGGAGTTGTACCTGCCTGTGTCTATGAATTAAAAACCCCGGTCAGGTTGGGGCATGCAGTGTGGGCCGAAGCCCACCTGCATTTAATCTGACGTTAGCTCTGCTGTCCAGGGCACTGCAATGGGATACATTTATGTACAGCCGGTGGGTTCCAGGGAGCCACCCATGCTGTGGGTGCACACGGAATTCCCATTGCGGAGTTGTACCTGCCTGTGACTATTTATGAAAAACCGCGGTCTGACTGGGGCATGCAGACACCTTGACAGAATGAATAGTGTGTGGCACATAGGTTCCCCATTGCTATGCCCACGTGTGCAGCTCCTGATGGCGGTGGCACAGGATTATATTTCTCATTGCTTCTGTACAGCATTGTGGGCTATCGCCCCGCCCCTTTTAAAGAGGGTCGCTGCCTAGCCATGCCAACCCTCTGCAGTGTATGCCTGCGGTTCCTCCTCATGGCAGACACACTTATAAATAGACATGAGGGTGGTGTGGCATGAGTGCAGCTGAAGGCTGCGCAGGGACATTTTGGTGTGCGCTGTGGACACTGCGTCGTGCGGGGGGGGGGGGAGGGTTGGGCAGCATGTAACCCAGGAGAAGTGGCAGCGGAGTGTCATGCAGGCAGTGATTGTGCTTTGTTGGAGGTAGTGTGGTGCTTAGCTAAGGTGTGCATTGCTAATGAGGGCTTTTCAGAAGTAAAAGTTGTTGGGAGGGGGGGGCACTCTTGCCGCTATTGTGGCTTAATAGTGGGACCTGGGAACTTGAGATGCAGCCCAACATGTAGCCCCTCGCCTGCCCTATCCGTTGCTGTGTCGTTGCCATCACTTTCTTGAATTGCCCAGATTTTCACAAATGAAAACCTTAGCGAGCATCGGCGATATACAAAAATGCTCGGGTCGCCCATTGACTTCAATGGGGTTCGTTACTCGAAATGAACCCTCGAGCATTGCGATAATTTCGTCCCGAGTAACGAGCATTTTGGTGCTCGCTCATCTCTAGTTTCTACATTCCTGGGGTCTTAAGGGCTCCTTCAGCCACACAACCTCTACCTACCATTCATGACATCAGAGACATGCAGGCTAATTGGATGCAAGAGAGTTCAGTGTGAATATACCATTCAATATTTTGGTCATAGCTCTCCATGAGGGACTCCTAGGGAAAAGCTATGACCGCCATATTTCATAACATGATTTTTTTCTATCTACAGACACCAAGCATGGCAATAGGTATGATTACTAACTCAGATGATATCAGTTCTGGCCTGATCCATAGGCTGCATAAAGATGGAAGTGGATGTGTTTGACTCTGCAACCTCTCCCGATTATAGAGATATGATTATTCTCAGTCTACACCCCACTGATGAGCTGCAATCTTCAGTTATTAATTTCCCCAGTGGTTTAACACTTTTCTCATCCTCTAGAATAATCTGGATATGTGGAGTCTGAGAGATTGTGTATTTGCCTGAATGGCTAGAACAATAAAGGAGTTCCTTGTAATAGAATTTCCCGTGGCCGACAACTGCTTAGCTGCTTGAAACGGTAAAAGTATACATATGCTAAGAGACCAAAGCCGCATTCATGATTTTACCAGGAAACGAATGAATATTGACGAACCTGACTTGTACAGAATATGTGAATACAAGAATATCACTCTCCGTAATAATTCAAAACACTTTAAAAATGTCTTCTTCATGGTTTATGACTATGACTTGTACCTTCTGCATTACAGAATAGTCTTGGCTTTGAATTTGCTTTAGAATGTATGAAATGCAATAAAGATTATGTTCTCCAACGGTGTGGGTTGGTTAGAAAAATGTTCGTAAGTCAAAATATCAGCCTTTATGGTTTTATTCTCTTTCTTCCAGATTATACACCTTTACATAACATTCATTCTAATTAGAAAGGTGACTCAATTTTAACAGAAGCTCCAAGATACAAACAGTACTCATGCGGAAAAAGACATCTCTGGCTTATCTAGACCTCTTCTTGTTCTCCAGTCCCCTGTGGTCTGGTTATTAAATACACGAAACGTTTAGAATATGTAGGAACCTTAATTACAGCTGGCTGTGCACTTGGCCTTCTTCCAGACTTTGATTAATAATTGGAAGTTACATGAAAGAGAGGCAGAGCAAAGGATCTGGAAAGTGGTCATTGAGGGGCCAAAATCATGCGACTTGGCAATATTCCTAGCATAACATCCATTTATCTCTGAAACGTAAACCAAATGGTGCCCTAAGCCCATCTTTATACTGTAGCAAGATTATTTTACACATACTTCAAGGTTTATTGTGTTTATAGTGTTTTAGTGAGCCTTGTTTATAACACACAGCAAGGGTGCCTTAAATCTATATTTTTAGTGTAGAACAGCAAAAAAAACGTAACTACTGCAAAGGAACACTTTGATGACTATATCCGCCACTGATGGATGTTGCAATCGTACAATATTGGTCTCATCAGAATAGTTAGTGTGCATGCTTTAAAAATATTCTTTATTGTTAGTGGTAAAGTTTTTAAAGGAGTTATCTGAATATAAAAAAGTTTTTTTTAAATGGGCCGGCATGCTATAAAATGACAAAAATATTGATACTTACCTCTCTACTTCGCCCGGTAAGCAGCGGAGTGGCTTCAGTGAATCTCCTGCAATTAGTGCTGGACAGAGGTCAGGTGACCTCTGCAGCCATGATGCCAGGATTTCGGAATGAGACTATGTGGCCTCTGATTGGCTGTAGCAGTCAACTGACTTCTGGCCAGCACTGACAGCAGGAGATTCAACGAAGCCACTCCACTGCTTCCGGGACAGAGAAGAGAGGTAAATATTGATTCTTTTGTTATTTTATAGCATGCCTGGCAATTAAAAAAAAAACTTTTTTTTACTTTGACAATCCCTTTACTTAGGCAAAGCAAGAGTATAATACTTCCCACCATATGGGAAACTCTTTCATATCATGCAAAATATCTAACATACATCAGAGCACTTATTGTATCCAGGAAAAATCTTTTTGCATATGGCTACCTTGAAGGAGAATGATGTGACTGTGTAATTAGGTAGTGTAAAAGCATTTCACTAAGGAATGCAGTGTATCTTACTTAAACATACTATAAATATATTATTATTCTACTATACTAACTCATAAATTGGTTACCATTAATTTAGATGCTTCTGGATGCTTCTCCCATGCGCAGTGACAACAAAGTGAATGGAGCTATGGCTGCACATGTGTGGTCCTCTCTCCATTCATTTCAGTAGGGCTGACAGAGATAGCACTTGGCTATTTCCATCAGCCCTACTAAAAATGAATGGAGCAGTGCTGTGCTTGTGTGACCGCCACTCCATTCAATTTTCTCCTTACTTCAAGAGGTACATCAAGCTCACACTGAGAAGAGGGGACACAAGACCCCTGTTCTTTAGATAAGTGTGGCCAATAATCAGACGTTTATCACCTATCCTATGGATAAATGATAAAAGTTCATCTTAGTAACCTCCTTTAACAATAGGTTTTTAGCAGAGATGGTTGGATCTAAAGCATGGAGTCATTAAATGGACATTGACTTTAAAGTAATAGTTTCCTCAAGGACTTCAGGACCTGGAGGTCACTGGATGACACAAGGTGTTCTTTGGTGTTCATTGAATGCACCCCCTTCTCAAATCACACGCTGGGCATAGTGTGGAAATGGCATTTCCATTTCTCTTCAATAGACGATGCCGAGCTTGCCTATTATAATAAAAATGTTGCGTAGCATTAAACAAAACATGACAATTCAGCCAAAAACAATAAGAATCCAAACTTGTATTTGCAAACAAGAGAAATGGATGAATGTTCTCATCTGTGCTTTTACATTATTGCCTTCCCCTATTTGGGAATATTTTGCACAATCTGTTTATGCATACAATTGTAGGCTGAAAATTGTGTGGGAACTGATTGAATGTAATTATTATCATTTATTTCTAATGCAGCTCCACAACAAGCGCTCAGTAGCAGACAATATGTTTTCATTGTGTGCCACAAGGAACACTGATGTTTATTTACAGTGCACAATGTATCAAGTGGAATTGTAGTAGAAAACCAGCAATGTAGATTATCTACCAACTGGAATATACATACAGTACCTTCATGTTTAACTTGAACATTGGTTCTCTTATAACAGATGGGATATAGCAAGACCCTAGCATACGAGAGGATGTCATTACTATATACATGCCCATGACCTTCTGCAGGGAACTAGGCACCGTGGCTTTTATCCAAGTGGGTAAATGAAATCTGAAACGAAGACCTATCAATCCTCTAAACATCTGTTCTATGGCTGATTTATGGATTAAACTCAACAGGCTGGACTGCTTTATAATGCCGGGCTTTTCTTTATAAGAATAGCAGGCTTTGCTGACAAGGTATAACATGGTCATATATCAACCCCTTCTGCTTGATGCTCATGGACCAACTGCTAATCTATGTACTAAATCTTCTATTTAAGAACTAGCTGAAGGCATAAATGGCTTAACATCATGTTAGAAGATGAAAAGAACTCGATGAAAGGCTGGGTCAATAGACTTATCAGGAATGATCAATGTAGCACAGGAACAAACTGCAGAATAGTGACATCATTTCTATATCGAATACCCAACATTCTAATACATTTCCCAGTATATTTCTAGAGAAGTAGTGGATTCATGCTTTACAGAAATCCGTTCTAAAGTTTTGTTTGGGGTTTATACACAAAAAAAACTCAGGCTATCCATACAAAATACATACCAAAATAATAGCTGTAGGTTTTCTGAAAACCTCTATTTTTGAAGCTCCATTAAAGAGGCACTCCAAGAAATTTTTTTAGCAGTTCATCCGTTGGTAATGTACAGCTATACACTATCTTAGTAAAAGGAACGTATTTTTCGCTTTATAAGACGCACCGGTATATAGGACTCACCCCCGTTTTAGAGCAGGAAAATAGGGGGAAAAAATTTGAACTCACCAGGGACAGTGCAGGGTTAGTGCCGGGTGATGGAGCAGAGGGAGCAGCAGAGGTCCGAAAAACCGGCGCTCCATATCACAGCGGCGCGTCTATGAAGCAGGAGGAAGGAAGGAAGCCGTTTGGTGGAGGCGGGGAGCAGCAGTAGTACCCGCCGGCGCTCACGACCAATCACAGGTATGTATGGGTGGCAGTGGGGAGGAGACTGGTTGCACATTTGTTCGTGCGATCGCGAGTTTAACACACAATCGCGCAAACTAAATCACGTTCGCGTGTTAAATTCGCGATCGCACTAAAAATGGCGATTGGAACTAATTTTTCGGCACATTCGCTTTATAAGACGCAGCAACTTCCCCCCCTCGCTTTGGAGGGGGAAAAAGTGCGTCTTATAAAACGAAAAATACAGTAATTGGACTCCCAAGCAAGAATCAAAAGTAGAATTTATTTACATATGCTAATACTTGGTGGGGTTCCTTTGGCCTTAAGGATATCAGATACTCTCAGTGGCATACTTTCTACTAATGTCTGGTGAGTTCTCTAAGGCTGCCTGTCCACAGGCGATGATCTGCGGGCGATAAATCGCACGCGGATTATGCTCTGTAAAGCTTTCCATAGTAATGCTATGGAAAGCGCAGTGCCAGCATCCACGAGCTGAGAATCATAGCGATTCTCCACTCGCAGGATTTAAATTGTGGCATGCTGCGATTGCCGCGGTGTGCCAATCTATTAAGCTCATGGAGGAGACTTGTTAGCTCTCCTCCCACACAGGCCATGGACAGGGGGCCTAAACAAAGATGGATGCTGTTCATATATCCTGACCCAGTTCGTCCCAAAGATGCTCAGTAGGGTTTAGTTTGGGACTCTGTGGAGCCAGTCCAATCATGGAACATCCATACCTTCAAACTAACATAAAACAGTTTCGATTTGCGCCAAGGTGGGTTGTCTTGTTGGAAATATTGCTAACCATTTCCAGAGTATTGCCACATTGTCAGTAGCACATTATGGTCTAGAATGTCAAAGTACACCTCCATGTTCATGGTTCTTGTCACTACAACCAACGGACCAAGACCATGCCACAGAAAACATTCCCAGGCCATAAAAGAACCTGTGCCATACTTAACTGTTGGCACAACACACTCAGGTAAAAGGCGTTCTTCAGACACCCTCCATACCCAGATGGGTCCTTCTGATTGGAAGATGAAGTAGCGCAATTCACTCCACAGAATGTTTTTCCATTGCTCAACTATCCAATGACAATGCTCCTTGCACCATTGTAGACGGACCATGCATTGTGCTTTGTTACGGATGGTTTGTATGTAACGGCACAACCCATATATACAATAGCGTGCAGTTCCCATCACAAACTATGGTTGACACCTCCATGGGTCTGCATCTTTTGTAGTATGACTTGGGACAGGTGACATGATCCATTATAGTGATAGGGGTGTCCTTTTGGTAGGATGATATAGCTTTAGTTTTCATACTGATGGCTTTATTACTGAAATACCAGCTCTGTTTGAATTCTTCAGTTAAACCATGGAACATCCATATTCTGCACTTGGACTCTCCAATTAACAGTTTCCCCAGTGGGGACCAAAAGTCAGCCTCTGTACATTCATATGAGACTCTCCGTGTAAGTCTCAAGGAAATACATAGAGAGACGGACTTCTGGGCCACACTCAAGCTGCTCTGTGAATGTGTGAATTGGAGAATTAAAGTACAATACAAGTCACATAGTACACCCAAAGGAGTGGAACAGAGCTGATATTTAGCCACTTGCGCTTTTTCCCCTGAAATCTATCTATCTAGATTCATGTTGGATTTCCATCATGGTGTCCAGCATTTTACTGGAAAAAAATTGTGTTACATTCTTTTCAAGTAATTAATGGACTTTGTAAAGTGGGCTCCAAATGGACGCTCAGACACAAATATGTACGGAGCGTTATCTGTTTGTAGTTTATAATCCTTGTATCCCTGCCACAATGGAAATCATCACTTCATGCACTGATTTTCTGGTGAGCTTTGTGGGTGGGTTTGCTCTTTAACATAGCAACAAGTGTGACCAAACAGACCATTGGAATGACCAAAATGTGAGTTTCTGATGTTGCACATATTGCACCCATTGACCAATGCCCCAAAAGGAACACACTGAATACATGACAGCACCAGCAGCAATGAAGGTGCCATGTATGTGGTCATGAGTTGCAGCACTCTTAATGAAGAAAGATCGATCATCACACACATTCTTTTTAAAGTTTCTGTACACTTCGTTAGCCAACCAAGAACCACTGTAGAAAATGACTGCTGCCAGAAGGGTGATTCACTCTTATAACATCACTATGGACTTTTAATTAGGGGGTTGTTGTGTCAGCACTATGGTACTTGTGACTGAAATGCTTCTGTATGTGAGTACACAGTCTAGCATGTGCATCTGTGTTTGTGCTCCTGTCCTTCAAAACTTTTACAAAAGCATATCATGCATAAATGTTTATTTGTTCTTTTTATTGTCATTTTTGTTACACTCACTCATATGTGGATATAAATTTTCTTATCCATTGTGGAGCTCTTCATTTTCTAGTAATCATTGACCAGAAGAGTCATGTTATTTCTCACAGATTACTAGTGTGCATCTTCAGATTTTCTGATCTTAGTTTGAGATATCAATGACAGCTAATGGCATAATCACTGTCGTAACTATAGGGGATGCAGTTGCACCCCGGCCCAGGAACCTTAGGGGGGCCAAAAGGCTTCCCTTCTCCATATAGGGAGCCCAGTACTATGAATAAAGAATTATAATTGGGGGCCCTGTTACAGATTTTGCATTGGGGCCCAGGAGCTTCAAGTTATGCCTCTGGGCATAAGTACCACTTATTTTCTAAAGAAGTCTTACATTTACTTGGAGAGGAAGGAAAAAAGACGAAGGGGTGGGCCAAACCCAATAGTATCAAGAGTATAGGACCCAGACACATATCCAGGGCTCAGGAGCCTCAAAAGGGTTTGCAAGAAAATGTATATTATAGAGAATAATTAATAGAGGTGCTGCCAACCAGATAGACCCACCAGCGGTGTTCAAGTGGAATCTGTCAAAGAACTGGTGTCTTTGCGCTGTTCTCTAATGAAGGTCACAGGACTAGTATACAATATCCAACTTCTCTTTTAGTAAATAAATTGAAAACCAGCTGATACGCATTTCGGGGTGAATCCCTTCATCAGTCAAGCTGGGTAATATGTGACCCTTGGAGCCAAGGAATGTGGACCAAAAACTGCTTTCAATATAATGAAAAAAAAAGCAGCCAGCCGCACTCACCAATTCCCCAGCTTATGGGTGGAGTGAAATGATGCAAGCTTCAAAACGGGATCAGACCCATATCCCAGCAGTGTCCACTTAATCCAATGGTAGGAGCAGCATCCGAGGTGTAGCAAAGTTGTCCATATAATCAGGATAACTTCAATATCAAATAGAGATTTTCTTTTTTTCCATGGTCAAGACAGTGACATTTTGACCCACTTATATGGACTGCTTCGCTGCACCTCAGATGCTGCTCCTACCATTGGACCAAAAACTGCTGGTGGTACCAGGAGTGTAAATCACCAGGACTGGGGGAATCAGGAGAATGGATGCATCATTCAGCTTGACTGATGAAGGGGGTTCACCTCAAAACGCTGGTTTTCAGTTTGTTTAATAAAAGAGAAGTTGAATATATTATCCTACTGTCTTGTGACCTTCATTGTAGAGCCCCGCCAAGAAACCAGTTCTTTAGCCTTCACACATAAAAGGTAAAAATTTGAAATCCAGTTTAATTAGCAGCTAAGATGGTTTCGACTTCTCATTCTGCCTATTAAACTGACCTTACACCTTCATAGAGAACTGTACTCAGTGAGTGCATCCAAATTCATTTACAAAGATTTCATTATTGACATCATAGTCAAAAACAGCTATGAGTAAGAAGCAGTAATGGTTTGGAATGCGTAAGTGAAGTGCGCCTTGGAGACGTACATTTTCTAAATTTTAATCATGTTTCCAACAAACTTTGGATGTTTTTAAACTTTCTGGAGGAATTATTTTTTCTACTCCTATTCCAACAGGAACCCCTGATGACCAACTCAGTACTTTTTCCATGCATATAACTTTATCCTGAGTCCATCTGTAGATGGAAAATCATGAAGTGCTGAGATGAATATTTATTTTCTATTGTATATTTACAATTCAATGTTTTCTCTCAGTTTCTTGCATAACATGTTTTAAGCTTTTCTTTTCAAACCAATGTTTGAAAAGGCTGGGTTCACACAGGGCAGATTGGCCGCAGAAATTCTGTGCAGAATTCCGCATGTGGCCGCTAATCCCGGGATTAGCCAGCCATGTGGACGAGATTTGTCAAAAATCTTGTCCACACGGGCCGGCAGCATGTCTATTTTTTTCTTTTTTTCGTTGCGGCTGCGCTCCTCTCTATGGGAGCGGCGGCCGCCATGGAAAAGCATGCAGGTTTTTCGCTGTGCTTTCCCAGCGGAAATCTCGCCCTTTTTTTCGCTGTGACAAAACCGTGAGATTTCCGGCGGGATCCTGCCCTTTGTGAACCCAGCCTAAGACTGCGTAATTTCATAGCGGGCCTGAGGACAAATACTGAAGGGGAACAAAAGCAGTAAATGCAGCATCTATAGTTGTGGCTGAGTCACTTAGATTGGCCTCACACGAACGTACTTGTATTGTGCATTATGTGCGCAATGTACAAGCACATAATACGTGGTGAATGGTGTCAATGGAAGTACATTGATTTTCATTGTTCTACACTTATGTATATTTCTTGCGTATATTATGTATGTAAAAAAGAATGCAGCATGCTCTACTGTACAGCATATTACGCGCATACAGCCATATTGTTTTCAATGGGTGCGTTTTGAACGCAGTGCATATGCAATTACATTAGCGGTCTTCCTAGTAGCTATATAAAGGTGTGACCGTTTAAGCGCTCAATATATACTGACAGATTTGCACTAAAGCCAGTTTTACACAAGTGCATTCCTATGATTGTGAGAGTTTGTGTTTATTCTGACTGGCAGATTTGGAATTGGTAAGGAATAGAGATGAGGGAGCACGCTTGGTTAAGGCAGTTACTTGAGCAAGCATCGCTCTTCTCGAGTAACTGCTGTAACAGGGTGAGAGGTGTGGTCTGGAATGGAAGATATATGTCATAGAGGTTGTTAGCTTCTGTGATGTAGATCGGTCCAATATTACTCCAGGCCAGTTCTTACACCTAAACAAGCAAGCTATGTAAGGAGACAGGTGGAAGTGAGGAGGAGGTGTGTGTGTCTGGGAGAACCAGACTTCTGTTAGAACCTGACTTCTGTTATGAGCAGAGAGACGCTGTGGACAAAGAGCTACGTTGTCCAGCAGGACACCTTGGGGAACTCCTGCCCTAGGACTGGGATCTGGAGACACTACGACTTAAAGACCAGCTGCACTCTGGACAACTACAGGTCTGTGAAAACAAACGGACTTATTACTGTTTCCCTCAGCTGTGGACTTAATTGCTCCTCCTGTGGACTGCAGAGGGTTAAATTAAAAAGACTTTTGCAAACTTTATCATTTCTCTGGAGACCCAGTCGTTTATGTTCTGCTAAAACTTATTTGAATAAACTAACAAAGAAGTAAAAGTGAGCATTTGGCGTACTCATTAACCCCCGTGGCGTTACACTGCATACTGGTCCGAGCAGATTCCGGGTGGTGGCGGGAGGTGGTGGTTGGGAGCGAGAGAGATCTCTCCCCCCCCCGCTCACCCCTGCTGCCCCCCCCCCCGAATTTGCTTGGACCAGTATGCAGTTACTCGAGAAGAGCAATGCTCACTCAAGTAACTGCCCTAACCGAGCGTGCTTCCTCATCTCTAATAAGGAATATTTCCCCCTAAAATTAGGAAAATTGACTTCTACTTCATGTTTTTGTTGCCTTCCTCTGGATCAACATTGCAGAGCAATAAGTGGAACTGGATGGACATGCGTTATCTTTTTTTAGCTTTACATACCGTGTTACTATCACATTGATCATATTTATGTGAGCCAGATTCTGCACAGAATAAGAAATTAATTGATTCACTCAGCACTGTAATTCCAGACATTCAATTATGTACAACCTCTGGCCTCGAACAGATGACATACTGTATCTACACTGGGTCTCTAATTGACAGTTCTGTCATTGCATCTTGCCAAAATGTAACACAGCAGCTGAACATCGATACTCTGTTATATTCTGCCAGTTTCCATTTCTCATCTCTGATAAAAGTTTGTCACATTCACACATGCTAAAGACGATAAAAGATGGTGACATTAAACACAATGAAATGATGTGTAACTTGTTAAAAGAGATTGTCACCGACACCCCGAATACAAATATCAGCGAGTCCTAATTTGTATTTCAGGAGACGTTTGTATTTTACTTTTATGAGTCAAAGCAACAATATTAAAAGGCAAAGAAAGAGAGAAATCCACTCTGATGACAGCAATGTTCTACTCCCCGATTGTAACATTGTTTCAACTTATCTAGACTGAAATACTGTCTAGAGCAATTTTGTGCTGTTCTGTTTTGCGAAAAATTGTTTTTAAAACTATTGCTTATTAAGGTATGTACTTTTTATAGTTATAGCAGAAAAGCTGGTGGGTGCTAAATCTATCGTATAATTTAAATGGAGCAGGTGGGTGAAGAGCATATTTGTTTTGCTCTTTTATTTAATTGGTATTGCTCTGTTCACATCTGCATTGCCGATTCTGCAAGGAGCCACCATTGCAGATTCTGCTTAAGTTACCATTACCAGGGGTAGGCTGGCCCGCAAGGTATGAACCCCCTGGGCCATTCCCCCAGCATATGTATAGGGCTGTCGCAGACCTTATAGGTTGATTGTGCCGTGGCCACTGTGTATTCCAGAGGCCACTTTCCCTGTTGTGACCTGTTAGCAGCTGACCTGTCACGTGGCCGGTCAATGCCTCTTTTTGTTATGCCCTTTCTGTTACACTTTGCAATGCTTCAATACAGCATTGCAAAGCGTTGAACTACATGATATAAATATGACCTACTCGGGAGTGCTGTACCCGCTCCTTCTATTGGTCCAGCGCCAGAGTCAGTACCCAACCAGCTACTCCTGCACTGCAGCAGCTTGCTGAATTTTTGCAACCAGTGGCCACTGGGACTTGGGAGCAGGAGAAGTTCCCTGACAGTGTCACAGAAGCAGCCTCCCTGCCAACGTGAAATCCAGATTATAGCAAAGGGCTTAATTTAATGCAATTATAAAAAAAACACTTCCATCATCTTCCATAGCCCTCATATATAATTCCTTCTAAGATGGCTGATTTTAGGGAAAAGATATTTTCTTTTTAAAGTTAACAACATATCTTTCCTCTAAAATCAACCATTTTCTTAGCCATTAGTAACACAAACTCCTCAACTAAGTGGCATGCGTGGCCCTTTCAACCATCAATTGTGCAACATTTTGATTTTCAGCACTTTTGTAGTGTTTGTGGGTTCCATTCTTGTTTTTAGCCAGGGCATGTTTTCCATAGACTTCTCTAGAAGACATCAAATCACCAGGAAAAAATGTTTGTACAAATGTTAAAATAAAAAGTCTTTGAAAAAACATCATTAAAAACTATAGAAACAATGTCATTTTTTTACAAGTTTGCAAACGTTGTAAAAAATAATGTGTGTAAAGGAGCCCTAAGGCAGGTTTAACAAGAAATGGTCACATTTCAACCACTCTGTTACCAACATATCACTGGAAACACCCCAGATCTTTTGAAGCAAAACTACCATATATACTTGAGTATAAGTTAGTTTCTCAGCACATTTTTTTTGTGCTGAAAAAGCCCCCCTCAGCTTATACTCGAGTTAGGGAAGGGTTAAAAAAAACAAACACCTCCATACTCACCTCCCAGCCGGCGTCTGTGTCCCCGGCGGTGGTGCAGCAAGCTGCTTAAATTCCTGTGTTCCCAGCGGCAATGCGGCAAGCTGCTGGAAATCTCCTCGCTGTCATCCTCCGCCATCCTCTCTGCTCAGCTCTGTCATCCCCACCGTCAACGCTGTGATTGGAGCGAGCACCAGCCAATCACAGCCAGCGCTCGATCATTCACAGCCAATCGCAAGCTGCTTTAGAATTTTCCAGCTGTCATCTCCCTGCTGGGCTTTCAAATCCCCCACTGTCAGCCCTGTGTAATTAAGCGCTGTGATTGGATCGAGTGCCGGCTGTGATTGGCTGGCGCTCAATCCAATCTCAGTGCTTACTTACACAACACTGACAGAGATGACAGAGCTGAGCAGAGAGCACAACGGGGATGACAGCGGGGAGAATTCACGCAGCTTGCCGCACAGACACAAACGCCCGCTGGGAGGGGAGTATGCAGGGTTTTTTTTTTTTACCTAGTATATACTCGAGTCAGTAAGTTTTCCCAGTTTTTTGCAGTAAAACTTATTGACTCGGCTAATACTCGAGTATATACGGTAAATTAAAATATGTTTCTATGGCGTTCTAGGTCTGTTGCAGTATAATGCCAGTGGGATCTGGGTTGTGTTCCATAATATGGACATTGTTGGTTGTTCTTGTTAGCCTGTTTGCTTGTCTTTTGCATCTTGTTTGGTATGTTACTTATTTATACCCACAATGCTACTGTTATTGAACTTTCATTTTAATGGATTGTCCTCTCCATAAATGGACACCAAGAATATATGAATATTGTTTATTTCTTGTAATGTTCCTTGCATTGTCTGTATGATCTCTGTACTTGTAGCCGGGCCAGTTTTGCATATTTTGTGATTGGTAGGTTCATCTTCAGACCTTATTTACGATTGTTTCTTTGTTTGGCTTCGTAATGTTTTATATATCCTTTCTAAAACCAATACAATAGATGAAACACAGAAGGGTCATTATAAGTATGGCCAAGCGAAGGTTTTATGTAAAATCAGTTGCATTCATCTGAATGGGGTTGTTACTGCAGTAGGTACATCAATTTCTGCCAACCTATGCAGTAGAATGACACGGTCACAGAGATGGATGCAACAAATCTGCCGCATTATTGATAGCCGATCATGGCGATCACATTGATTTCTTTGACTAGGTCACAATAGTGGTGGATGCTGCGGGTATCGCCTATCTGGATTTTAGTAAAGCCTTTGTTATAGTTACATATTAAAAGCTCATTGATAAATTAATGAAAATTGGACTTAATCCTTTGATAGTCTGGTGGATTCGCAGTTGGTTAAAGATAGAGTGTTGCTGTTAATGAAGTCTATTCTGAAAAGGGACGAGTTACAAGTGGTGACCACAAGGCTTTGTCCTGGGTCATGTTTGATTTAATATGTTCATAAGTGATACAGAAGAAGGTTTAACAGATAAGGTCTGTCTGCTTGCTGATGATACAAAAGTGTGCAGTAGGGTTGATATTCCTGGTGGGGTCTTAAACATGAAGAAATATTTTGATAAAAGGTCAAAACAATGGAAACTGCAGTTTAATGTTTCCAAATGTAAAGTAATGTGCTTTGTGAGAAGGAATCCTTGGACTGAGTATCATATTAGCTGTTCTATGTTATCCAGGACTTCATAAGAGGATTTAGGGGTTCTGATTTCAAAAACAGTCCACAGTGTGGTCAGCCAGCAAAGAAAACAAGTAGGATACTTGGTTGCATAGCTAGAAGTATTACCAGTAGAAAGAGGGAGATTGTGATCCCGCTGTATAGAGTTCTGGTGAGGCCACATCTGGAATATTGTGTTCAGTTCTGGAGATCTCATCTACAGAAAGACATTGATAAAATAGAACAAGTCCAAAGACGGGCGACACAAATGGCGGAAAGTCTCAAGAACAAAACTTATCAGGAAAAGGCTTAGGGAACTTAATTTGTATAGCCTGGAGCAAAGAAGGGAAATTGAGGACATGATGGAAACCTTTACATATGTTGCAACAGGAGAGAAGGGAGAGGTGGGACATGATGGAAACCTTTATATATGTTACGGGAGTAAAGAAGGGAAGGGGAGTCATGATAGAACACTCTATATATCTTAAAGGTAGAAATAGGCTTCAGGAAGGAAGTGTTTTTATTAGGATACTAAACACTAGAACAATCCGTAAGATGAAAAGAAAAAGTTGCCCGCGCTCTCGGGACCCGAACCCCTGGATCAGGCTGCAGACATCACTCGCTTAGACTTTTTATTAATGCAATTGCTGCATACTCAGTGCTGCTATAGTGCAACGCGTTTCGTCGTAACATACGACTTTATCAAGCACAAAACAGCATAAAATTACATGTTACTACTTAAAACAACTCACATTTAAGTAGTGGTCATCCTGTACATCCCGGTGTGGTGAAGAGGATCAGTGTCGGCGTCCTCACTGAGCGGAGCGCAGCGGGGGAGGGGGAGGGGGGAGGGGGGGGGGGAGAGAGAGTGCGGGCTGGGTGGGCCATCCGCCCGGTGTCTCTGTGTGTAATGACGTGGTGACGTCAGACGTCCTCGGGGTGGAGCTATGTCCTCCGCCCTCCGTTCGTTGTTTTGCCTGTCAATCAAAGCGCATGTTTCCCGGTAGCGTTAGCTAGGCAATGACGCTAGGCGCCGTACCTGGCTCCTCCTCCTGTGACGTGGGTGTGTTAGTCACTCACGGGGCTCCTATGTTTACCCTGTCTCCTAGGTGACTGCAGGAAACATGCTGTCACCTGATTTGACATGGTATCTTGGTTATATATGCTGTATTTGTTCAACATGCTGACCCAAACAATTGTTTAATCCGGTGATTAGGGATTGCTAGATTGCTTATATACATATTATGGTCCTCCATGGACTATAACCCTTTACCCACCGCATAGTGGTTTATTTTTAACCCTTTCTCTGACAATGGAGGGTATATAGAAAGTGTATATCTTTCTATAGGTGTTACATTTAAATTAGCATATTGAGAATAAAAACCGGGGTATGGATGCCACCACTTAATACAGTATATACATGTGTATAAAATACAAATTGGTAAAATACCTATAGTATGTGTTAAAACTTACTTTCTGTATGCTTTCTTAATGGGGTTTTATACTGTGTTTTTATACTAACAGTCTGTATTACGCCATTCACGTTATCATGTAATCAAATCATGGTAGGCATACTGTTGCATGTTTGAAGTGTCTATATCCTAAATGGTCTGATACATGCAAGTATTGACCGATAACTATCTCCATATAACCTCCATTAAATATTATAATAATATATGTACACATTTATGCATAAATTTTCTCATGCGTATATTAATATACTGATACCCATACATAATATATACATATATGCACATACGTGTGTATGATAGATAAAACCATTGCTTAAAAAATATATATATATTTTAATATTTCAAATTTTCTCTAATACCTCGTTTAGGCCGTTAGGTGCGAGTGTGTTCAGCCTAAAGATCCAGTACATCTCTTTCTGTCTGAGCTCCTGTACTGATTTGGAGTCTATGCATTCAAGTGGGGTGATTCTTAAAACCGTACTGTCTTTATCGTGTTTATTTAAAAAGTGTTTAGAGACACTGTGTTTTAAAAAACCATTTTTTATATTATTTCTGTGTTTGCTCATTCTGTCTCTCATCACATTGATGGTCCTACCTACATATCTTAGATTACATGGGCATTCCAACAGATACACCACTGTTTCAGTTTTACATGTCAGTCGTTGTCTAATCCCTATAGATCCTCCTTCTGCTTCTATCTCCGTTCTTCCATGTGTTATATTCTCGCAGCATTTACACTTTTTATCGCCGCATTTGTACACTCCTTTGGGGCCTTTTTGTGTCTTCTTCCTCCCATCTTCCTTGTTTTTCTCCTTCTTTGGGCGTGAGGGGGCTAGTATATTCTTTAAAGTTCTATTTCTCCTGAACGTACATATTGGTCTATCAGGTATGGTTTTATGTAGAAACGGGTCCTCTTGTAGTAGCGTCCAGTTTTTTCTCATGATCTTCTTTATGGTGCTGAAGTGTTTACTATACTTCGTAGTAAATGTTGTCCTGAATCTGTCATTGGACCTTTCTTTCCTTTCTGTGTTATCCTGTGTTCTCTTCGTATCTTGTTTGATGTTCACATCCTGATTTTCCATTATTTTTTTGTATGCTGCATCTATTATAGTGCTTGGATACCCTTTATTTAGAAATCTCTGTTTGACCTCTTTGGCTTGTTCTTCAAAGTCCTCCAGATTGGTACAATTTCTTCTCACCCTCCTCAATTGCCCATAGGGTACATTTACCTTCCATTGTTTCAAATGGCAGCTGTGGAAGTCCAGATAGCTATTCGTATCCACGGCCTTAAAGTGAGTGCGGGTATGTATTTTCCGTTCTTCCGCCAAAAGCTCTAAGTCCAAGTACACTATCTTATTGGGGTCCGTTGTGTGGGTAAATTTGAACCCGAACTCGTTTTCCATTAAGTTGGCGATGAAGTGTTCTAGGTCCCTTTCTTCGCCGTCCCATATTATTATCAAGTCATCTATGTACCTCTTGTACAAGATGATTCTTCTGTCCAAAAAGCGATTTCGTTCAAAGATCCCCATAACGCAATTTGCATAGCTTGGGGCACAAATTGTGCCCATCGCGGTCCCCATGGTCTGCCTGTAGAAGTCCCCCTTGTATGTGAAGAAGTTATTGCTCAATATGAATGCGATGGCTTTTAATAGGAATTCCCTCTGTTTGTTTGGCATGAGGATGTCCTCTCTCAGAGTTTCTTCTATAGCTAGGATGCCCTTTTTGTGATCTATATTTGTATATAGGGCTTCCACATCCATGGTGCACCACCTGTACGAGTTTTTCCAGGGTATTTCCTTGATGATGTCTAGTAGGTGACCTGTGTCCTTGAGGTATGACGGTAAATTCTTTACATACTTCTGCAGTTGAGCATCGATATATTCAGACAGACGATTACTTATAGACTGCATACCAGCAATAATGGGTCGTCCTGGGGGATTAAAGATGTCTTTGTGTATTTTGGGCACATAATAAAAATAGGGCATTCCTATGGGGGTTTCCAGTAGGTACTTATATTCAGACTTCAGGATGCATTTATCCGCATATCCTTCTTTCAATAGGTGGTGAAATTCTACTCGTGTCTTCTCCGTCGGATCTTTCTTTATTTTCTCATAATATTTCGTGTCATCCAGTATCCTTCTTGCTTCCTTGTCATATTGTTCGTAATCTAGAATGACTATACCCCCTCCCTTGTCTGCACTTCTGATTACGATGTTTTCCTGTTTCATTAAGCCATTTAGAGTAGCTCTCTGGTTCCGTGTGAGGTTATCCGTCCTCTGTGGGGTTTTCGTTTCCTTCTGACACATCTCTTGAAATTCTTTCATCACCTTATTGTAAAATAGTTGGTTATACTCTCCTTTTGCTTCCACTGGGTAGAATCTACTGGTAGGTTTAAGGTCTGTCGCTATTGGGTCTTCCATATTAAAGCTTAGTTCCATTCGTTCCTCGTTGGTTTGCCCTGTTTTCCCATTTATCTCTTGAATTACGAAATACCTGTTGAGGGTTAATTTTCGTACAAAGCTGTTCAGATCCACAAAGAGATCGAACAGATTTGAGTGGGTAGTGGGACTGAAGGATAGGCCTTTGGATAGAACTTCCACTTCTTTTTGTCTTAGCATGTATTTTGATATATTAAATATGCCATGCTCCCTGGCCTCCTCAAAGGTCACTACTTCTTTAGTTGGGAGGTCCCTCTTGTTTTTGTTCCTCCTTCTACCACCCCTTTTCCCCCTTCTGGTCTTTCTCTTCCTGTTTTCAATGTTGGTTTCATTGGTAGGTAGAACTGGTTTATTTTTGATTTCACTGTTGGATTTGTGTTGGATCTCTGGTTGACCACATTTCTGTTGGAGATTATGATGTCCTTTGGGGTTGCTCTTCGAGAGTTTCCTGATGTTACGAGTGGCCCCGCCTCTGTCGCTTTGTCTAAAAAAGCTTGGTTTGTCTTTGTTACCTGTAGCGTTTGTTCCCCTCTGTTCCTTCCTCTTTGGTTTTCTGTGTTGGAGATACACAGATCCAATATGTCTGTGGGTGAATTTGCCATGGGTGTCCTTAAAAGTGCTCTTTCCACATCTTGTGAGATTAGTTCTGGTGTGTATGGTGTGTGTATTGAGACACACTCATTCACCTGATTTTCTTCCCTGTCTTTCCCCCAGTTCGGGGTCCCGGTCCGTCTGGGGGTACAATCAACCGTACTACAAAATGTAGAGTCCACGGTGATGAGAGAATGGGCATTCTCATCTAGATATTTCGCTTCCCGTGTACGGATAGGGGGAGCTCTCCAGTTCTCTATCCGCTGGTTCCTGGGATTTCTATATCTGTTTGTGGCCCCACTCATGTGCGTTTGTATTGTATTGTCAGGGTTATTTGTAATGACCCCTCTGTTTCTTGATCTGTGTTCCTCTATTCGTTTTTCTTGGTATTGTTGATTTTGTCGTGATACTTCATCTTTCTTCCCATACAGATTTTCTTTTCTTCTCTCTATCCTACTATATTGTCTACAAACATTCTCGTTATGTTGTACGAACTGATTTACGTTTCTGTTATATGTTTGTCTATTGTCCCACTGTTTGTATTGCCTCATGTTACCTGTATTGATTTTTTGTCTGTTTTCCCAGTGCCTCATTTGTCTCCCATATGTATTGTCTCTATCTCTATTCCTATTATTATAACCATTATTACCTCTCCTTTTATCAGTGTATGCATGGCTTTGTTTGAATCCTCTGTGCCATTGTTTACCAGTGTCCCTATTGTCACTGGGGGGAACCTGTTTCTTACCACTTCTTCTATAATCTCTAGGAAAATAAGTTTCATTTTTAAAATCATATGAATCTCGCATTAATTTTTTGACTTTCCTCATGATGGTATCTTTTTCAATTCTTTCCATATAATATAGTACATCATAAACTATGTCTTCCTTATCCTCATGTATATTCAGTTTTTTAATGCAGTCTGATAACATCGACATACGTTTCATAATTAATTTTTCCAACATTAAGGTAGAGAAGGTGTTGAGCATTAATGCCCACTGGCCCACAAAATCTCCATCTTGTTGGAACGCTGGAATAACATTTATTCTCAGCCCTCTGGGGAATACTTGATTCTCTTTATAAATCCTTAAAAAGATCAAGTCTAATGAGTGTCTCCAGATATCTTGCACACAGTTCCTGATTATGTACTTCCCTTTTAGTTCTTCTCCTTCTTTCCCCATCCACTCATAAGGATCTTTGGTGAGTGGAGGAATGCAGTTAGTCTTTATACCATGTAGGTCCTCTTTAACCATCTGCACAGCTTCCTCAACTTTCAAATCCAGTTGTAGCCATGCTTTCTTAATTTCCTCCATTCCGCCACACCTGAAGCCGCTGTGACCCCTAAAAATAACCGGTCTCAGCCCAATGGGATTGGCCGTGAAAACAACACAAATACACGTCAGGGAAGCGCTATGGGTGTAGGCTAGGAGTTTGAACAGATATAAAAATAGCACTCTCCTGGCAGTGCTATGGAAAAGAAAATATTGAGGTTAACTCACCCGGTGTATGGTGAGCGCCCCTGGTAAGAGGCCTCACCAACACCTCCACTTCCTCGTTCGCTTATAGATCCCCCTGGTCCGTCCGTAAGGCTGCTGGGCTTCTGTGTCCTGCTGGATTGCAGGACCCACTAGTGAAATCCGTAAGATGAAAAGAAAAAGTTGCCCGCGCTCTCGGGACCCGAACCCCTGGATCAGGCTGCAGACATCACTCGCTTAGACTTTTTATTAATGCAATTGCTGCATACTCAGTGCTGCTATAGTGCAACGCGTTTCGTCGTAACATACGACTTTATCAAGCACAAAACAGCATAAAATTACATGTTACTACTTAAAACAACTCACATTTAAGTAGTGGTCATCCTGTACATCCCGGTGTGGTGAAGAGGATCAGTGTCGGCGTCCTCACTGAGCGGAGCGCAGCGGGGGAGGGGGAGGGGGGAGGGGGGGGGGAGAGAGAGTGCGGGCTGGGTGGGCCATCCGCCCGGTGTCTCTGTGTGTAATGACGTGGTGACGTCAGACGTCCTCGGGGTGGAGCTATGTCCTCCGCCCTCCGTTCGTTGTTTTGCCTGTCAATCAAAGCGCATGTTTCCCGGTAGCGTTAGCTAGGCAATGACGCTAGGCGCCGTACCTGGCTCCTCCTCCTGTGACGTGGGTGTGTTAGTCACTCACGGGGCTCCTATGTTTACCCTGTCTCCTAGGTGACTGCAGGAAACATGCTGTCACCTGATTTGACATGGTATCTTGGTTATATATGCTGTATTTGTTCAACATGCTGACCCAAACAATTGTTTAATCCGGTGATTAGGGATTGCTTATATACAGCCCTATATACAAATATAGATCACAAAAAGGGCATCCTAGCTATAGAAGAAACTCTGAGAGAGGACATCCTCATGCCAAACAAACAGAGGGAATTCCTATTAAAAGCCATCGCATTCATATTGAGCAATAACTTCTTCACATACAAGGGGGACTTCTACAGGCAGACCATGGGGACCGCGATGGGCACAATTTGTGCCCCAAGCTATGCAAATTGCGTTATGGGGATCTTTGAACGAAATCGCTTTTTGGACAGAAGAATCATCTTGTACAAGAGGTACATAGATGACTTGATAATAATATGGGACGGCGAAGAAAGGGACCTAGAACACTTCATCGCCAACTTAATGGAAAACGAGTTCGGGTTCAAATTTACCCACACAACGGACCCCAATAAGATAGTGTACTTGGACTTAGAGCTTTTGGCGGAAGAACGGAAAATACATACCCGCACTCACTTTAAGGCCGTGGATACGAATAGCTATCTGGACTTCCACAGCTGCCATTTGAAACAATGGAAGGTAAATGTACCCTATGGGCAATTGAGGAGGGTGAGAAGAAATTGTACCAATCTGGAGGACTTTGAAGAACAAGCCAAAGAGGTCAAACAGAGATTTCTAAATAAAGGGTATCCAAGCACTATAATAGATGCAGCATACAAAAAAATAATGGAAAATCAGGATGTGAACATCAAACAAGATACGAAGAGAACACAGGATAACACAGAAAGGAAAGAAAGGTCCAATGACAGATTCAGGACAACATTTACTACGAAGTATAGTAAACACTTCAGCACCATAAAGAAGATCATGAGAAAAAACTGGACGCTACTACAAGAGGACCCGTTTCTACATAAAACCATACCTGATAGACCAATATGTACGTTCAGGAGAAATAGAACTTTAAAGAATATACTAGCCCCCTCACGCCCAAAGAAGGAGAAAAACAAGGAAGATGGGAGGAAGAAGACACAAAAAGGCCCCAAAGGAGTGTACAAATGCGGCGATAAAAAGTGTAAATGCTGCGAGAATATAACACATGGAAGAACGGAGATAGAAGCAGAAGGAGGATCTATAGGGATTAGACAACGACTGACATGTAAAACTGAAACAGTGGTGTATCTGTTGGAATGCCCATGTAATCTAAGATATGTAGGTAGGACCATCAATGTGATGAGAGACAGAATGAGCAAACACAGAAATAATATAAAAAATGGTTTTTTAAAACACAGTGTCTCTAAACACTTTTTAAATAAACACGATAAAGACAGTACGGTTTTAAGAATCACCCCACTTGAATGCATAGACTCCAAATCAGTACAGGAGCTCAGACAGAAAGAGATGTAACACCTATAGAAAGATATACACTTTCTATATACCCTCCATTGTCAGAGAAAGGGTTAAAAATAAACCACTATGCGGTGGGTAAAGGGTTATAGTCCATGGAGGACCATAATATGTATATAAGCAATCTAGCAATCCCTAATCACCGGATTAAACAATTGTTTGGGTCAGCATGTTGAACAAATACAGCATATATAACCAAGATACCATGTCAAATCAGGTGACAGCATGTTTCCTGCAGTCACCTAGGAGACAGGGTAAACATAGGAGCCCCGTGAGTGACTAACACACCCACGTCACAGGAGGAGGAGCCAGGTACGGCGCCTAGCGTCATTGCCTAGCTAACGCTACCGGGAAACATGCGCTTTGATTGACAGGCAAAACAACGAACGGAGGGCGGAGGACATAGCTCCACCCCGAGGACGTCTGACGTCACCACGTCATTACACACAGAGACACCGGGCGGATGGCCCACCCAGCCCGCACTCTCTCTCCCCCCCCCCCCTCCCCCCTCCCCCTCCCCCGCTGCGCTCCGCTCAGTGAGGACGCCGACACTGATCCTCTTCACCACACCGGGATGTACAGGATGACCACTACTTAAATGTGAGTTGTTTTAAGTAGTAACATGTAATTTTATGCTGTTTTGTGCTTGATAAAGTCATATGTTACGACGAAACGCGTTGCACTATAGCAGCACTGAGTATGCAGCAATTGCATTAATAAAAAGTCTAAGCGAGTGATGTCTGCAGCCTGATCCAGGGGTTCGGGTCCCGAGAGCGCGGGCAACTTTTTCTTTTCATCTTACGGATTTCACTAGTGGGTCCTGCAATCCAGCAGGACACAGAAGCCCAGCAGCCTTACGGACGGACCAGGGGGATCTATAAGCGAACGAGGAAGTGGAGGTGTTGGTGAGGCCTCTTACCAGGGGCGCTCACCATACACCGGGTGAGTTAACCTCAATATTTTCTTTTCCATAGCACTGCCAGGAGAGTGCTATTTTTATATCTGTTCAAACTCCTAGCCTACACCCATAGCGCTTCCCTGACGTGTATTTGTGTTGGAAACACTAGAACAAGGGACACAATCTGAAATTAGCTGGGGGAAAAAAAATCAGAAGCAATGTCAGGAAATATTATTTTTTCTGTACTGCGGATGGACCCGGTGGCTGGTCTCGCACATGCGCAGTACATACTTTTTTTCCCAATTTTTATTTTTATGCGCAGTCACTAGACGACAACGCTGAATCTGCAACCTGTCTGCAATGTTCAATGCGGACAGGCCACGGATCGGATGGCTTCCATTGGAGCATGCTGAGATTTTTCCTTTGCTTGCGGAGACCTCAATCTATTTCCCATAGCATGCTATGGGTGATATTGGCTGCGGGTCTGTGGTGCGGACACCCGCCGCGGATTCCACAGCCAATATCCACTCATGGGCAGGAGGCCTAAGGGAGGCATAACAAGGAAATAATATAAGGGTAGACTAGATTACCATGTGGGCTTTTTCTACCCTCAATTTTCTGTGTTTCTACATAGGAGTATATTCTAATTCTGATGATGCTTTAGCAATATTAACAGAAACAGACCTTTTTATGAAACCACAGCAGCAGAGATCCCCATTCTTATTTAGGAAAAGGTCACTGCAGTGTATACTGATACTAATGAGTCTACAGTTTCAATGTTTGAGACCAGGAACAATTGCAAGACTTTAAATAAAGTGTAGATAATCTTGATTCCATTCTATGATATTCTGTTCCCATACAATTTCTCTAGAAGCTTGACACTGTATTTGTGAAGGTGAACATTTCTTACATTTAAGACTTCTATACTGCAACGTAAAGTATGCTAGACTTTGTAGGTTACAACAGTGATGTGGTTTTGGATCACAAGCATAACTTTTTTAATTGAACTTTCTAGAGACATGTTTTTTAGTATACACCGATGAGCCATAATCATTAAAACCACCTGCCCAAAATTGTATAGATGCCCCTTGTCCCATCTAAACAGCTCTGATCCATCGAGCCACCATCTCCACAAGACCTCTGAAGATGTTTAAAAGGGAGCACCATCAGACGACTGACCTGTTATAAAAATCAAGGTTTTTTGTTAAACATATTTTAGAATTTTTAATTTTTTATATTTACAATTTTTAAAAAAAGTATCTATATTTAAAACAAATCATAATGTCCTTCATTTTAACACTGACCACTAAGCCTAATAATAGTCTGAGACCTTCTGTTGCATAGAGAAAACTTTTCAACAGCCATCTCATTATCATCACAGGCAGTATTACAATGAAAGGTAAGACCTATATATAAATAACACAGAATCCACCATTCACAATAGGTGATGGTCACAGCTCACCTCCTTCCCCACCCTGCACAATGACTACTGCACAGGTCACAAAACATGCTTTGAACAGCCTTCCTTTAACAATACTTATTTGAGTGTATTATAAACATGAAACTTTACTTTTCTGGAGTAAAATATCTATTGATCTATTAGCCTATTTGAGCTATGCACTGGCGTAACTATAGAGGATGCAGGGGATGAGGTTGCACCCGGGCCCTGGAGCCTTTGGGGGCCCATAAGACCCCTCTTCTCCATATAGGGAGCTCAGTACTGTGTATAAAGCATTGTAGTTGGGGACCCTGTTACATGTTTTGCATTGGGGCCCAGGAGCTTCAAGTTATGCCTCTGCATTAAGGTGTTAAGAGAATTTGGGGGGCTCCAAGATAAACTTTTGCACCCGGGCCATGAGCCTTTAGCTACGCCCCTGGAGCTATGTATAAGTCAGTTACATAGAATTGTTTCTGCTGGGAGTTTTTCCCTTTATGAAGCTCTGCTTCATCTATATCTTTCTCGTATATGAAAAATTCTAACTGACTTGAAGAAACAGGGTAAAGAATCCATCACTGCCTGGGATGATGAAATAGAGCTGGCCGGTCTTCAAGCAATAGACCAGAACATGCTCAAGCTCGGGGGGAAACCAGGGAAGGAAGACTACAACTGCAGTCATCGAATTTGATAATGTCCACAATTACATCTTCCATCTGCAGAGTCCTCAGGCTCAATTCCCATTCTCCTCAAGGAGACATTAAGCAACCCGTTCAAGATGTTTATTATAATCTGGATTCTGGAAGCATCCAGTGACGTACTTGTTTAGTTGTGACACACCATGTCATTGCCCTTTCTGTTTTCTCACTGGCCTGGAGCAATAGTTCCGACTGTGACCTATACAGATCAAACCCTTAGACATATATAACGTTTCTGCTTTGCTTGCTGATTCCACAGGACATGCCCTCTACATTTCTGCCTTGGTGGGAGGAAGAGACTGGATGAGTACGTGCACATCGGATTTTGAATGCTGGTTAGCTCTTATTTTTAGGAATATCATCAATAATAATGTTCTTTATAAAGAATCATCATTTTAGAGTGGTGTACAATACTGTAAGTTATTGGGCAAGAATTGTAGTCAGATACAAGGTTACCATTCATACATAAACAGAAAAAACCCTGTTCACAACCGTAACCCATTAAATTCACGCTGCTTGGATCTGGTCTTTAATCCCAGCTGATAGTAAGTGCACGACACGGGATTAAAGAACCTGCTCCTGCAATTTAGTGCAATGAGGCCAGATGTGTGTCATAGGAGACAGTAGTAGAAGTGGTCTAGCTGGTTTCATCGTCGTTGAAATCAATGGGAGCTGAAGCAACTACCGTGTTTCCCCCAAAACAAGACAAGGTCTTATATTAATTTTTGCCCCAAAAGAGATGCTAGGGCTTATTTTTGGGGAACGTCTTATCTTTCTTACCCAGCAGGCTTGGCCCATGTCCTTTCCGCTGCTTTCCAGAGCCTCGATGCAGTTCCCGCAGATCACTTCCTGGTTACGGGATTCATAAATCCCGCTTCCACTAAGCAATTGTGATTGGAGCGCTGCATTGATTGATTTTTCGAGCACCGTGGCTCAGCCAATCACAGCCATCGTTTCATGGACGTGGCATTTATGAATTGGCTTAGCCGCAGCTCAGCTAATTCATAAATCCGTCCTCCATGAAACAATGGCTGTGATTGGTTCTTCGAGCGCTGCACTGATTGACTGAGCTGCAGTACTCGAAGAACCGCAGGTCAGCCAACTCACGAATCCCGCCTCCATCACAAAATGGTTGTGATTAGTTCTTTGAGCGCCACGGCTCAGCCAATCAATACAGCGCACGAAGAACCAATCACAGCCATCGCTTTGTGGAGGCAGAATTTATTTATCCCGTCACCAGGAAATGATCTGTGGGAACTGCGTCGGGGCTCTGGAAAGCAGTATGAAGGACCTGGATTTAGCCTGTTGGGTAAGTGACTTGCTTAACCCAGAAAAGTGCTGTAAAAATGCAGCAATTGTGTTTTTACAGACCCTTTCACACACCCAATGCATTCCCATTTACTTTTTTAAAAATGTAACTAGGCTTATTTTCGGGTTAGGTCTTATATTTCCCGCCTCCTCGAAAATCATAAAAAACCATGCTAGGGCTTATTTCCGGGAAAACCGGTATTATACTTCTGCAACTGGCCTCAGTGTTGGAAGCAGAAGTGTAACGGCTGCTTCGACTCCCATTGATTTCAATGGCAGTGAAGGCAGCTAGGCCACTTCTGCTGCCGTCTCCTATGACGCACGTCTGGCCGGGCAATCAGGTGATTGCCGGGAACATTGTAGTCCCCTATTAACGGAATCCATAACAGATATTGTTGTAGGATTCAAAGACACCGAGGCAGATTCTTCAGGAATGATAAATTCTATAATATATCGATATATATGTGTCCAGTGGAATTGTTTCCCAAGACTGAACCACCAGACCAATGGTACATACTCGCTTATGTATCCACACAAAGAGATTCTTTTGTTATCTAAAAACAAGCTGATTTGGTACTGTAGTGAGATGTAACCAATTACAGAGATGCAGTAACTGTCCCATCCCCTGCCCTAAAATAGGCATACAACACCCACTATCTTACTTACATTAACTCTTTTATATCCAAATCCCAGCTACCACAACATGGATCTGTTTTGTTTTATTTTGAAAGAGATCCAGTTTATGAATAATGGTCCCATTAGGACGACGCTTGTCTTTTACTCATGGGGTGGAACCCAATTGCCTGTGTGAACAAAGGCTAAGCTTATAACCTCTTTTTTATGTCTTATAGAAATACGGAGGTTATCATGTATAAAAATTACAGTAGTATCCTAGGAGTGTAAAAGAATTATGATGGTAATAGATTGTCATTAAGATGCTCCATCATGACCCAGTGCCACCAAAAGTGTTTTTTGAAACTTTGATTCAATTGAAATGGTGTGGATCAGGGGTGTAACTATAGGGGGTACAGGGGATGCAGTTGCACCCGGGCCCAGGAGCCTTAGGGGGCCCAAAAGGCCTCTCTTCTCCATATAGGCAGCCCAGTACTATGAATAAAGCATTATAGTTGGGGGCCCTGTTACAGATTTTGCATTGGGGCCCAGAAGCTTCAAGTTACGCCTCTGGTGTAGATTAGTGTGAAAAATGTCATTTCAGGTATGGCATTGGCATTTAATTGGTGTGATTATCAGTTTATGGCAATTCATAAGCAAATGCCAAAGGTTCTGTTTAAATGTCTCATTTTGGCAATGTGAAAAGTTTGGCACTATACTACAAGTCATTCTGTTTACAAATACCTTGATAGAAGCATTACTCAATATTCACGTCTTTTACTAATTTGGAAATGTAGCTTTAAATCCTCTTAAACTGTTACGTGTAATCGGGTCTGTACTGATGGAGGCCAGGCATTTGTTGCCTGTCAGCACAATAAAACGGAGTGGGATTTCTTCATCCCCACAGCTCCGTCAGTAAGATTAAGACTGACAGATTACCACAAGAGAGAAGATACGTTATATTCTGCTGTAAGTCTAATACTATTAAACAAGTACTGCAATGACTATAACTTCAGTAAAAAGCAAAATGGGAAACCATTTCCGTCAAAGGTAACCTGTGGCTTGGGCAGCATCTATTCTAGAGCCCAACATCTATTCTAGAGCCCAGCATCTAAGCATTATATGCAGATGTGTGTGATGATTTCCCTCTGTAGGATCTGTGAAGATGATAAAAATCATTCATAAAATAGCCCTGTTTAAAGATATGACTTTACTTTGCATCATGAAATACCATCACACCGCTGCAGTGCCTCTCTAAAGGACTGCTGCTCTCTTATATGAGCCTTCGACTATCCTCTGGCACCAGGGTGTATGGCTCTTCCTGTGACCCAGCGCTGTCTGTCAGACCTCCTAGCTGCCATCGCAAAGCATCTCTCGGTTGGCCAATCAGAGAGCTGGCCTAAGTTATAGTTAATTGTGTTAATTGGCTACTTCAGTGCTTCTCAGACTGAGGAGGGTCTCACTGTCGATACACACCAAAGTAGAGGTACAGTTGGGGAGCTAGTCTTTTAAAGAAGTGGTTATATACAACACAGGCTTTTTAGGGGATTCATCATGACTGACTGTTTTAAGTCACACAAATTAAGTTGTATGACTGATAAAACTTAAAATTAAAGGGTTATTTCGGTCAGTAGGTAGAATTACAAGTTTTCGCCTATCCCCTGGGTGGGTGAAAACTGATGAATCGATTGGAGTCCAACAGCTTGGACCTCACCTATCCCAAGAATTGAGGACCCATGCCCCCCTGTATCCCAGTGGAAGATACCTTCGCACATTTCTGTAGTGTAGTTGCGAATGGGCTGCTGAATGCAGATGCATGGCCGTGGCTCCATTCTAAATAAAGGCGCAGACATACAGCCGAGTGTTCTGCTTGGCTATTTTCGGCAGCCCCATTGAAATAAATAGAGAGGTGCCACTCCATTCATTTCAATGGGACTGATTTAAATAGCTGAGTGCTGTGCTTGGCCATTTCTGTCTGCCCTACTGAAATGAATGAAGAGACAGGGCGCATATGCAGCCGCAGCTCCATTCATTTCAATAGGGCAGATGAAGATAACTGAGCACAGCGCTTGGCTATTTCCGTTCATCCAATTGAAATTAATGGAATGGCAGTTCTCCATTCATATCAATGGGGCTGATAAAAATAGCTGAGCATAACGTTCCGCTATATGTCTCTGCCATTGATTAGAATGGTGCAGCTACTATGCATGTACAACCAGAGGCCGATTCGCCACTACACTACAGAAATGTGTGGAATCCTTCACTGTGAAATAGGGAAGACACCAGTCCCCTATTCTTGTGAGATACTGGTGCATTATGTCTCCACTGGAAGTATGGGTGGAGACGTACAGAGTGACAGGTAACCCCCTGGTTAATGCCCCTAAGCTCCTGCTTTGCTGCTCTCCCAGTCTGGTAGCAGTGAGGGCACAGAGGATCCAGATCTTGCCTGTGGTGTGGCTTGGCTGGCGTCATTGTTTTACCTTTTACAACCTACAGTATGCTGGAGAGCTGACTAGTTTTTGTTTCTAGAGTTTGATCGAAACCTAATAGCTAATCTTGGCCGTTTTCCAATCATCATTTACCTATCATTGTACATTAGGATGATTCAGCTGCTGGGTTTGAGTTGCATACATTTACATATTATAAACCGAACCCATTGTTCTACAACTAAAGGGATATTAATACTGAATTAATAATTTAAGAAAATGCAAAAACAAAGTTGTTTTTCATAGAAGGAACTTTATAACCGACTGGAGCTTATGTCAAGTTAATTTCTTGCATGAGAAAGTTAGAACAATGATCAATTATTTTCTTGGCAATATGGATCATTATAACAAGGTTCTGTCAAGCCTGGTTCAAGTTCAGACAAGGGCAACACTCAGTCATTTCAGACACCTGACAGTGATAAACTGGAAAACAAGTAGTACAATGTATATTGCAGTTAACAGTTCTGAATCCTCAGCATTCTCTAGTGCATACTTATTTGAGAAGATTAGATGTTTTAACAAGAAACATACAACTTCTTCTGCTAAAATATTTCCAAAATACCTCTTGAATCCATCAGATCAATTCTATGTCATGGGGCAAACGGATGAAGCTTGATGTATCGAAGGGAGAAATAGTTTATGGTCAATTTTATGCATTTACAGTCCATGGTCAATTTTAAGTCAACGGCAGAATTGGAATATTGGATAATTCACAAAGGTTGCCAGTCTTAAAGTACTGGGATTGAAGTTACTGAAACCTTCTGTCTCAGTCAACTTTCTTAAACACAAACGATATAGCAACGCACTGCTTTAAGAGCTAAGATATATGTAAAGCATTGACTATACAAATTATTTGAATTGAATTACTGCTGTGCTTGCTATACTTGTAAATGTGAGGTTCTTAACATAACATTTGGACCAAATTGTAAGAGCCGATCTGCCAATGACAAGGCAACCTCTTCAGATTGGACCCTACACTAACTGACTTACCTATCTTGGCCTCCAAAAGAAACTCAGGATAATTAGGATTCTGTTTTAATTAAAAACAGCCTGGATTTATGAAAGAGTATGATTATGATCGATAATGTACTTGCTATCTATCACAAACCTCTTATCTTTTCCTTTATATATTTCTTGTTAATCTTTAAAAACATCTTAAATACTTAGGCTGGGCTTAGACAAATCGGTGGGATTCTGCAAGCAGATGTTACGTGTGCTGCTGGGATCTGTAGTTCTAAGCTTCCTAGCAGCACAGCCCTCACAGGGTTAATTGATTGAGCTGGCTGGGTGTGGTACTTCCTGCTAGCCAATCTCCTGAGTTTGTGCTCACATATCCTGGTCAGTCTCTGTCTGGTGTTCAGGGTGAGCAGTCATGAATCCTTATCTGTTGAAGTTTGCTGTGTGATTTGTGCACTGTGCTGGTTCATGTTCGTTTGTTCGTTTATATTCTGTCAGTTTTGTGTCAGCTTGCTGTGTGACCTGTGATCTGTGTCCTGTTGCAGCTTGCTGTATGAACTGTGTCTATTGCCGCTGGAATCCTGGTTAGTGTAGGGAATAGCAATATAACCAGGAGCCGTGAAGTGGCCTGCTAGCTTTCATGTTTTGTACAAAATGTCAACTAATACCTGGTATTTATATTCAGCTTATCATCTGTTACTAGTGGTTGCATTGTGGCTGCTGTATCCTGTGTATTCTGGCTCTGTGTCCTGTTGTTCAGTCCCTGTCATGTGGCATGTGAATGCGTCCTGTTCTGGTACGTGGTTCCTAGGATTAGCTAGGGCCCACATGCCTAGGTTTGCCCACACGATCGTCACAGCGGATTTCCGCAGCGGAAAACCTGTGATACATTGTGGAAAGTAATAGGCAATGATCGCGGAAGATCGCGGATGTGTACACGTATCTCTCTCGCAAGCTGAATATATAGTCTTTCTTTTCTATGTATTCTACTTGATAATTCTATACGATTCCGATGCTCATGCACAATATTAATTGCTTATGGGTGGCAAACACACGCATCCATTGACTTCAATGGAAGCCGTCCATGCAGAATCCAAGCTAAAATACAGCATGCTGCAATGCTGATTCCACTCGCGGAATATGCAATTTGTATTGGCAAGTGTGAGGGAAAATTCTAAAATACATACCTTTCACTGTCCATGTTTTACCGTGAATCTTCTACACAGACCGCAATCTCGGATTCCGCAATAAAAATTTGTTTGTGTGAGACCCCCCTTATTGTGAGCGGTTTATACCTGCCAGGAATAAAGGAATTTGAAATAGGAGAAAACCAATGTGGCTCAATGAAGATGTACAGAGGGCGATAAACAAGAAAAAAAAAGTGTTTAAACTACGAAAACAAGAAGGCAGCGAAGAAGCACTAAAAACTTATAAGGTAAAAAAAAATTATGTAAAAAAGCAGGAGAAGACAGAAAACCCATTGCCAGAAAGCGTAAAACTAACCCTAAACTATCTGAAACTATACAAATAGTAAAAAGGTTAATTAATGCTTTCGTCACATTTAGCATGCATGATTTTTACACTGGTAAAACGAACCGAAGTCACGGTCATGTGTTCAAGCCCTAATACTCAGCAAGATAGAACATGCTGCAGTTTTGTTTCATGCACGTATAATACATGTGCGGAAATTAATGGAGGTTCAGCACTGCGTAACACAGTGAAAATACATTTGTGTGAGTGCGCCCTAACTGTAAAAATTACTTACACGTCTCAGCCTTCCTCTGATTCACCTTCTACTCTTTCCCTATTTCACACTTATACAATTGATGTATTTTTGTTTATTTCTATATTTATTTATACAGTGGGGGAAAAAAGTATTTAGTCAGATACCAATTGTACAAGTTCTCCCACTTAAAGAGAGAAGCCTGTAATTGACATCATAGGTAGACCTCAACTATGAGAGACAACATGAGAAAACACATCCAGAAAATCACATTGTCTGAATTTTAACAAATTTATTTGCAAATTATGGTGGAAAATAAGTATTTGGTCACCTACAAACAAGCAGGATTTCTGGGTCTCACAGACCTGTAACTTCTTCTTTAAGAGGCTCCTCTGTCCTCCACTCATTACCTGTAGTAATGGCACCTGTTTGAACTTGTTACCAGTATAAAGACACCTGTCCACAACCTCAAGCAGTCACACTCCAAACTCCACTATGGTAAAGACCAAAGAGCTGTCGAAGGACACCAGAAACAAAATTGTAGCCCTGCACCAGACTGAGAAGACTGAATCTGCAATAGGCAAGCAGCTCGGTGTGAAGAAATCAACTGTGGGAGCAATAATTAGAAAATGGAAGAGATACTAGACCACTGATGATCTCCCTCGATCTGGGGCTCCACGCAAGATCTCACCCCGTGGGGTCAAAATGATCACAAGAACGGTGAGCAAAAATCCCAGAACCACACGGGGGAACCTAGTGAATGACCCGCAGAGAGCTGGGACCAACATAACAAAGGCTACCATCAGTAACACACTACGCCACCAGGGACTCAGATCTTGCAGTGCCAGACGTGTCCCCCTGCTTAAGCCAGTACATGTCCGGGGCCGACTGAAGTTTGCTAGAGAGCATTTGGATGATTCAGAAGAGTATTGGGAGAATGTCATATGGTCAGATGAAACCAAAAGTAGAACTGTTTGGCAGAAACACAACTCGTTGTTTTTGGAGGAGAAAGAATGCAGAGTTGCATCCAAAGAACATCATACCTACTGTGAAGCATGGGGGTGGCAACATCATGCTTTGGGGCTGTTTCTCTGCAAAGGGACCAGGATGACTGATCCGTATACATGAAAGAATGAATGGGGCCATGTATCGTGAGATTTTGAGTGCAAACCTCCTTCCATCGGCAAGGGCACTGAAAATGAAACGTGGCTGGGTCTTTCAGCATGGCAATGATCCCAAGCACACCACCAGGGCAACAAAGGAGTGGCTTCATAACAAGCATTTCAAGGTCTTGGAGTTGCCTAGCCAGTCTCCAGATCTCACCCCTATAGAAAACCTTTGGAGGGAGTTGAAAGTTCGTGTTGCCCAGCGACAGCCCCAAAACATTACTGCTCTTGAGGAGATCTGCATGGAAGAATGTGCCAACCTTGTGAGGACTTACAGAAAACGTTTGAGCTCTGTCATTGCCAATAAAGGATATATAACAAAGTATTGAGATGAACTTTTGCTATCGACCAAATACTTATTCTGTACCATAATTTGCAAATAAATTTGTTAAAAATCAATGTGATTTTTTGGATGTGTTCTCATGTTGTCTCTCATAGTTGAGGTCTACCTATGATGTCAATTACAGGTCTCTCTCATCTTTTTAAGTGGGAGAACTTGTACAATTGGCATCTGACTAAATACCCCCCCCCCCCCCCCCCCACTGTATATATATTTAATGAGCTGTAAATGAGTGATTTGTGCACAACTGGGCTGATTTGTATTGGATTTACACAAACCATGATAAAATAAAAAGAATGCTGTAACCGCAAAAGCCTATAATACTTTGGAGTGTATAAAAAGAGAGCTTACACCCTTAAAGCTCCACAACAGACAGTTATGTCAAAGGCTGGGTTCACATGGGACGGATTTGCCGCAGAAATTCCGTTCGGAATTTCTGTGCGGCAAATCCGCCCACGGCTCCTAATCCCAGGATTAGCCAGCCATGTGGATGAGATTTTGCAAAAATAGTGTCCACACGGGGTGGCCAATCCATCGCGGCAAAGCCGGGCGGAACCAGTAATGCGGCGCGGAATTGACGGCCACAGCATGTCAGTTCTTTTTTTTTCAATTGCGGCCTCACTCCTCTCTATGGGGAGAGAAAGACGCAATGTAATGCCGCTGGCCAAGCTGCTCCAAAACCCTTGGCAAAATGCTGCTGGCTTTAAAACTGTGGCTCTCCTGCGGAAATCTCGCGGCTTTTTGGTGCGACCAAGTCACAAGATTTCCATGCCATGGGAACCCAGCCATAGAGTTTCAGGGTTTCCCTGAGAGTGGTGGCAGGGCTAGAGGGGTTATTATAGTAATCTCTCTCTAGCCAATTGAGGAGGTGGGGTTAGTGGGCAGAACCAACTAGGCCCGCCCCTTTACTTGGTTAGAGAGGGATCACTATGATAACCCCTCTAGCACCGCCCCCTCTAAAGCCCCGCCCCTGCTCTCAGTGAACCCCACTAGCCCCACCCCCTATCTCTCCCAATATGGGAAGATATGTTAGAGATCCTGTGTAGCTTTGTTCCCCCTCTCTCTCCTCTCTCGGGGGGGGGGGGGGGGAATGCTAGCCTGCTTCATCATCTTCTCCAATTGATTTCAATGGGGCCAGCACTGCTGCTGTCCGCCCGATTGAAAACAATGGACGATATTCCGCATTCTTCTTTGCGATGTGAGGTTAGAGTGAAAACATCACTAATGAGAAAGAAACCATTGAAAATCATTGGTTTCATTATCATGCTTTTTCACTGTCGCATCTCAGGTCGTATCAAAGTGGTATCGCCAGTGGGTAAGAGCCCTTAGAGGTGATCTCATTTCCATTAATAAATAAATCATTGGTTAATACAAAGAATTTGTTAATTATTTATTTTTCTAAGGACCGTACAAAAAATGAGGGAAGGAAAGGAGATTTAGACATCTATATGTGAAAGGTTTTATGAGAAAGGCAATGACAAACCACACCGCAAAAACGGTCTGCCAAGAAAACGTCACAATGTGACGTCACCCTGGGAAAGGTTTATTTACAGTTAAAGTAGTCAAACTACGGAATGCCCCAAGGGTTAGTAATAAGGGAAGGCAATGTCAGCATTTAAAAACGGCTAGGTGCTTTTCTGATAACTTATGGCATTGAGGGTTGGAATTCAACAAGCGATTAAAGAGGTTGTCTGGGTGTGGATGACTTTTTAAAAATGGATGCAAATGTGTTAGGACAATAGGAGCAGCCATTCTCGCCTGTTTGTTCCGTCTCCTATCTAGTATTGCAGCTCCTGCAGTTGTCCCCCTCTTAGTTTAGAAACGGCTACCGCCTAACTGCTGCAGCCAATCAGAGGCCGTAGCAGTTACATGCCATTTTTCTAGCTCCCAGTATCTGACTGCTTGTGACCAATGCAGCCTCTGATTCGTTGCAGCGGTCAGGTGGTAGACATTTGCAAGCAAAGACCAGAAGGACCGAGAAAGCTGCAGGGCTGGATTGTTTGGGCAATAGGTGAGTAAGTAAGGCTGCTCTAATTCTTTTAACAAATTTGCATCCATGTCACGTTACAGCACATGGCCAAGTCTTTGCCAGCACAGCTTTGTTTCTGTGGGTTCTATCCTTACTTGTTAGGGTTACCATCTCTTGTGCTTACTAGTTCAGGTTAATTAGTAGCTGTTAGTGAGTTGTGCCTGGTGATTAACAGTTCTATCAACCAGTCAGCTTCTCCCTCTTCCCTATATAATGCAGCACTTCCTGGCTGGGAGTTGCTGGTTATTTTCAGTCATCCTGCTCAATGCTCTTTTGTGTCTGGCTCCTGTTTGGGTTTGTTCTCTGCTTGGATCTGTTTGTCTTGTATTCTGTTGTTCTTGTCTTTTAGTTATTGGTTGCTAGTACTTTGGTTCTCCTTGGAAAAAAACCCCAGTCCTCATGGAAGAAAGTGTGGTTTTCCCTTTCGGGATGAGTGCTACACTGCAAGGGGTTTCAGTCTGGGGGGGGGGGGGGTTCAGAGTGCCCCGCTGTGTTCTTTTCCTCCCTTTTCTGTTCATCCTGTGTCTAGCCAACAGTATAGCAGACTTACATGTCCATTCTGGCTGCCCTCGCACCAAGGGACCTCAGGTTTTCATTAGCAGTCCAAGATGAACATAACATAATAGTCAGCCCAATAAAATTGCCCTAAATGCAGTATGGATCCTGTTCAGTTACTCACAAATCAGGTTAGTGCCATGTCTTACAGGGTCCAATGGGATCTCTGGTTCAACAAGTGCTAGCATTGTGTCAACAAATGGTGGACATTATGATTCAGCTGTGTGCCATTAAGTCTTTGCCTGCATCATTTGATATTTCTGCGCAATCTGAACCAAGGCTTGAATTACCAGGCCATTTTTTTGGCAAACATAGCAATTTTGTCTCATTTCTGGAAGCTTGCAAGTTATATTTTTGTTTGAGGCCAATTTCCTCAGGGAATGAGATCCAGAAGGTAGGCATTGTAATCTCTCGGTTGTAGGGAGACCCCTCAGTTTTTTTTTCTCAAAGCTAAGCCTGCTGTATGATCATTCGGATCATGTTGCTCTCGCTGAAACTAAAATCCATATGCTACAACAAGTCAATAGTCTGGTTGAGGACTGCTGCATGGAATTTCCGTGCTGGATGAATGAAGCTCAGTGGAACGATCCGGCTTTGAGAAGCCAGTTCTGTTTCAGTCTGTCATGCAAAGTCAAGAATGCAATGGTTCAGTATGCTACACCTTGCATGCTGGAGGATGCTATGGCTTTGGCGATTAGGGTTGATCGTCGTCTGTGGGAAAGAAAGTGGCAAGCAGTGTTTGAGTCTTCCTCCTCATCGTCTATGTTCGCCAAAGAGGTTTCGGATGAACCAATGGCGATAAGGACAGTTTTTATTAATAAAGAACGTACACTACCATTCAAAAGTTTGGGGTCACCCAAACAATTTTGTGTTTTCCATGAAAAGTCACACTTATTCACCACCATGCGTTGTGAAATGAATAGAAAATAGAGTCAAGACATTGACAAGGTTAGAAATAATGATTTGTATTTGAAATAACATTGTTTTTACATCAAACTTTGCTTTCGTCAAAGAATCCTCCTTTTGCAGCAATTACAGCATTGCACACCTTTGACATTCTAGCTGTTAATTTGTTGAGGTAAGCTTGTGAAATTGCACCCCACGCTTCTAGAAGCATCTCCCACAAGTTGGATTGGTTGGATGGGCACTTCTGGCGTACCATACGGTCAAGCTGCTCCCACAACAGCTCAATGGGGTTCAGATCTGGTGACTGCGCTGGCCACTCCATTACCGATAGAATACCAGCTGCCTGCTCCTGCTGTAAATAGTTCTTGCACAATTTGGAGGTGTGTTTAGGGTCATTGTCCTGTTGTAGGATGAAATTGGTTCCAATCAAGCGCTGTCCACTGGGAATGGCATGGCGTTGCAAAATGGAGTGATAGCCTTCCTTATTCAGAATCCCTTTTACCCTGTACAAATCTCCCACCTTACCAGCACCAAAGCAACCCCAGACCATCACATTACCTCCACCATGCTTAACAGATGGCGTCAGGCATTCTTCCAGCATCTTTTCATTTGTTCTGCATCTCACAAACGTTCTTCTTTGTGATCCAAACACCTCAAACTTGGATTCATCCGTCCACAACACTTTTTTCCAGTCTTCCTCTGTCCAATGTCTGTGTTCTTTTGCCCATCTTAATCTTTTTCTTTTATTGGCCAGTCTCAGATATGGCTTTTTCTTTGCCACTCTGCCCTGAAGCCCAAAATCCCGCAGCCGCCTCTTCACTGTAGATGTTGACACTGGTGTTTTGCGGGTACTATTTAATGAAGATGCCAGTTGGGTACCTGTGAGGCGTCTGTTTCTCAAACTAGAGACTCTAATGTGCTTATCTTCTTGCTTAGTTGTGCAACGCGGCCTCCCACTTCTTTTTCTACTCTGGTTAGAGCCTGTTTGTGCTGTCCTCTGAAGGGAGTAGTACACACCGTTGTAGGAAATCTTCAATTTCTTAGCAATTTCTCGCATGGAATAGCCTTCATTTCTAAGAACAAGAATAGACTGTCGAGTTTCAGATGAAAGTTCTCTTTTTCTGGCCATTTTGAGCGTTTAATTGACCCCACAAATGTGATGCTCCAGAAACTCAATCTGCTCACAGGAAGGTCAGTTTTGTAGCTTCTGTAACGAGCTAGACTGTTTTCAGATGTGTGAACATGATTGCACAAGGGTTTTCTAATCATCAATTAGCCTTCTGAGCCAATGAGCAAACACATTGTACCATTAGAACACTGGAGTGATAGTTGCTGGAAATGGGCCTCTATTCACCTTTGTAGATTTTGCACAAAAAACCAGGCATTTGCAGCTAGAATAGTCATTTACCACATTAGCAATGTATAGAGTGCATTTGTTTAAAGTTAGGACTAGTTTAAAGTTATCTTCATTGAAAAGTACAGTGCTTTTCCTTCAAAAATAAGGACATTTCAATGTGACCCCAAACTTTTGAACGGTAGTGTAGGTGTCACGTCCATGCGGCACAAGAGCACCACGCTCAGCAGGGTGACATTCACACTGAACCCAAGAGCATTTACCATGTAATGCAGGCCAGTGAGCACCACTCCAGAAAGATGGAAGAACCTGTCCCTCACCAAACAGCGAAGTGTGAAGACCCTGCCCGTAAGCAGAGTTATTGTCCTGATAAGGACGGCCCCGCATAGTTTCAACTCATATAACTATAACTGGACTCCAGGTAACAATGACAGATTATTTTTTATACTGCACACAGTCCTAATTATTTGATCACAGAAAGAAAGGTGATATATAACAGATTTTATTGAGTAACCAATGTTAGTCAAAGTTAGAGCTTCACTTCAAATTTGCAATATATGGAAAAATATACTGGGATCTAAGAGAACAAATATAGCAAAAATATGCTAGAACATCTGTGGCATAGTTATAATTGTCAGTTTCTCTGATCTCCAGTGAGAGAGACTAACAGAGAGCCAGAGATAGTATGACGGCTTTCTCTGTGCTCAGTTATAGAGTCTAATACATAGCAAATCGCTACAGAAGCTCACAGCGGGTAGAGCAGCAAGGTGTGAATGTGCTGATGTACGCCTGCAGCATGTATCGGTTACAGAATTAACTCTTGAAAGGCCAAATCCTTCTTCTTCCTTTCTAGGAGCTGAAAGATATCAATTACAAGGTCTACGGTTCACAGCAATCAATACATTCTCTGCCGGAGAAGCCTTCACTAAGCTCAGAGACTACGAAAGTTATTGAAGACTGCTTCTTTCTTGGATGCAATTCCCAATGAAGACCATCATAGGTTGGCAAAGAGAAGACGGACAGAGAAATCTGTAATCTGACCTTATGTATACATTCTTCAGCTAATTTTTTAATATTGGTTGAACTTTGAGAGATTGATTGTCACTATGCTGGTGCTTTATCATAATATTACACTGTCTATAAATCCATTCTCCTTTCGAACCCTACAGAATGTCATAAATAGCTAGAATTGAATGTTTCCCTTTACACTGATTCTAAGTGTAGGGTTCATGGAAAAGGGCAATACATTACAAAGTGATTAAAATAAAATACAATATGTGTCGAAAAGTGAATAAGTTGATAACTTTCCTAACTATTTTCCAGTGATTTAGGCACACCATCATAAAAACACGTGGGTAAAATTAAGCACACAGCCATGTAGTTTCCATAGTCAAATATGCGTAGTAGAATGGGTTGTTTTAACTTTAAGGGCCCATTCACATAGCCAAGTTTTGGTGCTGTGTGCGGTCCCTGTATTACACGAACAGCACATGGCCCCATAATTGCCTATAAGACTATTTAGATGAGTTTTCATTTATACTGATGATCCATGGGAAAAAATAACTGCATGTCCCATTTTCGTCCATTTTCACAGACAAGAGTATGACATGCAGTGTATGGAGTGCTGGAATATCGCACAGCACACAGACCTGTCCATATGCTATGCAATGCTTTTTGTGCCCTCTTTGTATGGGCGCAACTAAGGGTGAATGCCCATGGGTGGATTTGAATTGCGGAATCTGAAGTGGGCGTCCACCTCTGGATTCCGCAGCAAATACTATGCATGAATGATTCTTTATGCAGACGAGTCGAAACTAATTGCGGCTTCTGCTCGTGGATGAAAAACCGCAGCATGGTCTTTTTGGATGGATCCGTGCAGACGGCTTCCATTGAGGTCAATGAAAGCCGTCCGATCCGCGGCCCTTCGCAATTGACATTGGGGAATGATCGTGGATTCCACATCATTGCTAGGTGATGACAGAGGCAGCACTTGCTCACCCATTCATGAATTCATGAATGGGTGAGTGAGAGCTGCCTCTGATTGGCTGAGGGCTGTGACCAATCAGAGGCAGCCCATTCAGCAGGCGGGAATTTTAAATCCCCGCCTGCTGAATACTACAGAAAGCAGTTTAGGAGAAGAGCCGGCTGGACGCTGCTGATCTCCGACAGCTGTAAAAAGGTGAGTATATATTTTTAAAATTTTTTACACTTTTTTTGGATAGTTTTCAGGGAAGGGCTTATATTTGAAGCCCTTCCCCGAAAATTAATACAGCGCTTGCCGGCAGCCCATTGCTTTCAATGGAGCAGGCTATGTTGCCAGCTCCATTGAATTCAATGGGAGATCATTCTTCTCTGCCACAGCTGTTACAGAGGAAAACGATCTTTAGTATATGTTCTCAATGGGGTCGGCGCTGCTGCCGCCGGCCCCATTGAGCGCATATGCAAGAACAACGATTTGTGCAGAACGCAGTTACATGCGTTCTGCGAATCGTTGTGTCATCTAATTTTCGGCACATCCGCATCAAAAACGGCTATGTGACCGATCCCTTTGCTAAGCATTGGGTATATATAAATGCAGATCGCATGCGCATTTGCAAATCGGGGGAAAAAACGCCTGTGTGACTGAGCCCTTATACATTCAGATGAAATGACAGATCTCAAAATGCTCAGTGTCACTCCCCTCACCTGTTAGTGGTTTTAACAGTATGATCAAAATATACTAATATATATATTATATAGGCACACACATATACTTTTGTACATACTTATTATAGATTGTGCCATTGGGTCCATCAATCTATGGTGTACTACCAAACACTACATTGTAATGTTTGTATTGGTCTTTGCTTTCATAATTAAAACAAAAGTTGTCTATCTGTAATGATGTACTGCAGTGTCCATATACATTGAATACTCAGACTTAACAGTACTGTTCACATCAATAGAAACATCAAGTGAGCTGCAATAACTAGCATGACCAAGGTGCAGGTAGTAATCAGCAGGCCTCCAAGACATGTAATAAAGTCGATTGCATTGACACCTGTCTTCTGAAGTCTGGTTCAGTGACCTATTTGGATAGCAGAAGTAACATCATTGGTAAGTGCTTCATGTAATGAGGGGGGACATCTAAACAATAAATGATACAACGAAATGACAACATTTTTGAAATTACACATTTACACATAAAAATGTGAGCAACCATTTAGACAGGACGAGTGGTGGGCAAACGATACCCTAGACTCGTCCCCCCACATACTGCTGCACGGAAGATAGTATGCCTGGCTCACAGCGGGGCGGCTGGAGGAGATTTCTTACCTAGCACCCCCGCCCCTCTCCATTGACATAACATAGCAGCCTTCAGTACTGACCCTCCAGTGTTTAGACAAAATTCTATTCTAAAACCTAAGGGAGAGGAAGGTATATTACCTGCAGTTTTCTGCCATCCCTCTGGTCTGCTTAGCTGTTCCAGGTATAGTTTTCGGGATCCAAGATGGCCGATGCAATCTACTACCTAAAACCCATGGTAGTGTTAGACTACTGATACTCTTTATCTTCGCTAATCTTCTATACCTGCTCTCTGATTGGCCAGAGCTGCTCATGTGATCATCGCTGGCCAATCTGAGATCAGTGCCCAGTGTACATTACGTAGTTAAAAAATTGCTGCAGTCAACTTGGATGGCTAAAAACAGGGCTTAAAACCACAGGGGCAGCAAAGAATAATGATTGCAGGTAATATACTCCATCCCCACCCCTTCCTGTCCCAGGACAGAATTTTGTCCTGGAACTGAAGGGCTGCTTCAAAATCTGAACCTGACCCATATTATTCTGTAGTAGTCTAGTGCCAAGATCATCAGGATTTTAACAGTACAGCCAATAAATCATCAACACATTCCATCACCAACCATCACTAAGGGCCCATTTACATGCACAGATAATCTTTCAAAAGATTGAAAGATCAGCAAACATTTTGCATAAAGTACTAATAGGCACTAATCGCGATTAGTACTTTATCAGCTTCATTTGCATGCAAATGAGCTTCTGGGAGCTGTTTCAGAACTCAGCAGGAGGTCTGAGCTCTGTAATTAGCTCCATTGTTCAGCCATGGGCTGCTAAGAGAAAACCATGTAATCTCTAGCTCCCCATGGAGAATTCAGCACCATGGACAGCGGACACAGCATGAGGTCCTGCTTATCAGCTGTTGGCAGGACTGACAGCTGAGAACAGCTGAGACAAAGCAATCATCTGTTATCAGCCCCCCCCCCCCCCGACAGAAAGCAGCGTGCGGTCCTGCTCATCAGCTGTTCTGCCGAACGATGGTTTTTAAGCAGAACTGAAAACCGTCATTCAGCCGAAAACTGAAAGATAGGCACATTTAGACACAATGATTATAACTCAAAAGATGGCTTTTGAGAGAATTTGGAGCGATAATCGTTGTGTCTAAATGGGCCTTTACTCTTGATGTAACCTAAAAGTAAATACTTGTCATTAGATTGTGATTGAAAACTTTTTAGTTTTGATCACTTGCAAATCTCCTCGGTACCTCAGTCTAGTTTTTGTTGAGAGCCTACATAAGATGTATTTTTAGGCGAGCTGATGTTCTTTATAAGTTTGCCCTTCCTAATTGATGTAATATCTATTAGTCCTTTATTCTCCTTTTTACCAAGAGAATAACCATTTGAAAATAGAATTGTTGACCTACCGAAAAAGAAAACTGTCCTCAAAAGCTTGACATCAAAATACTCTTTGAACAAGACGGTCATCTTCTACAAGATTTCATTATTTTATACAATAAATGTTTTTCCAAAACTATAGCAAAAACTACAAAAGAATTTTTTTTAAATACCAGAAGACTGGATCATGCAATGTTCTTGTGCTTAAGAGGTCATACAGGAGTTAAGAGGTTAATGAGTACACCCCCATAACTCTGAGCAAACAGAACGTCTTATCCTTTATGGAATGGCGTTATGTTTCAGGCAGAGACGCTAGTATCCTCTAGGATAATTAGATAACCGGCAGGACTGTGTGAAGCTTCTGATCAGGTTACTGCTGGATTCTAAGGCCCGCTGGCTCTGGGAAATGAAATTAATTACGTTTATTTAAAGGAGTCATTTAATCCATTCTTTTTATTTTTTTTCTCCACTCAATTGCATTTTAGAAGTCTCTACCCATTCATTGTTTCCTTTCTGTAACACACTGTTTTCCGCACTAGTAAGAAAACTTAGGGCTTGGTATGGCTGTCTCAGGCATTTGCCTGAAGGATCTTGAAAAACTCTTAAAGGGACTAAATCACTCTTTTTTTAAAATCAGATAGAGAAGCATTTTCCAATTTTCTAATTAGTTTTTTTCCTGATTGTAGAATTTTTTATAGTGCTGTCTATACATGACTATATGGGGCGGCCATTTTGCCTGAGTTGCATTTAACAGCATTTGGAGGACATTTACAAGATATGCTTTACAGCAGCTTCATGGGCCATTCAAACAATGGACAGAAGGGGCCCCACTGACTTATATGGGAGACTTGCTGTGTGACATGTGTAGAGGTCATTTTGCACGGAGGAGGAGTAGATGGTCACATCTGATTACCCATTGTAAATGATGGTTTCTGTGTTATCTACATATAGATGTTACCTTTCAGTGTAATGTGATGTTAGTGAGATGACTGCTGAAAAGTTTTCTCTACAGATCAGGAACTATCAGCCTAATATCAGGTTCTGTGGTCAGTGTGAAAAATGCAGGATTCTAGGATTTTCTTTAAAAATATGTTTAACACAAAAATGTCATTGATATAATAGGTCATTTTCTATTAACACATTTCCTTTAAACATATCCCCAACTCCTCTAAAGCATTGCCCAGTCTATTTATTCCCCAATAAATTTGTAGAGATGAGCGAGCAGGGAGGCAGTTACTCAAGTGAGCATCGCTCTTCTTGAGTAACTGCATTCTCGTCCGAGCAGGCTCAGGTGGGGGCAGCGGGGGGTAGCGGGGGGGGGGGGGGGGGGGGGTAGAGAGAGATCTCCCGCTCTCCCTCGCTCGAGTAACTGCCTTATCCGAGCATGCTCGCTCATCTCTAATAATATATCTTTTAACTTTTATATCCTATTAAATTTGAGACATCGAATACCAAAATGAAACTGAGTAGTAGCTTTGAACAAGTCTACAAGAAGCTATAAAGATCTGGAGAAGTAGTCTGGCCTGAGACTTCTTAAAATCCCTTATTAGGACATTCAGTAAGCAAGGTCTAGGGGGAGGGTTAAGTCCAGAACTTCACGAATCAGGTCGCGTACCATAATACAACTCAATAGCCGGGCAGATCCAAAAAATAGGATATAAAGAACCCAGATGCATAATGTTCCTCCAGCATCTATCTAGTATAGAATAGTCGAATGTATGTAGGAGCTCATGTGAGCTGCATACTGTAGATGCATTGTTGTCTATCTATTTGATTGATTTTCTCTTTGGATATCTGGCTTGGAAAATTGAAATGCTTGATGAATGTATCTACTTAACCTTTTACAGGGGCTTTTCTATAACACATATTATAATATGCTCAATGTGCTAGACCCCGCACACACGGCAAGCAGTCAATAATGAGTGTCGAAAATGAGTATCCCCCAGCAGGTCTCTGAATTGAAGACCGGGCAAGAGATGACTGTGCAGACACAAACACTGGTTACAAGGAGAAAGATTAGCTAATGTCCTTTCACCTTCATAGAATAGTCTTCATTATATCCTCCCACGCAGCTTCTGGGCAGAAGTGCCAGATGTAGAAGATCTTGTTCTTGCTGTGCAAGGTGCTGTAGTGTGATATGGTGAAGTCGATGGGATGTTTGGAGCTGGGAAGACAGCTTGAGATTATTATCGTCTTAGTATTCAGGTTATCTAAGGATATGTCTGTGCAGGTATTCAGAGCATCTCCCACTGTTACATACACATAAAACCCAATTCCTAAGGCATTATTCTCCTGTGAATGGCATCATATTATCTAGTGCCCTGCTTTATCCTTGGCTGATTAAATAGGTTACGGTAAAAGAGAATTCAGCCCAGGTTAATCTATTACATTTTCCTCCTCTATGAAATCCACATAGGGAGGTGGACAGTTTCTTTTTAGCATACTGATAAATCTTGGATGGGGCAGTTGGCTCTCTGAAATCGATCTTGCTATCTATACTAATGAAGATATCGTTAGTTGAATTAAGCCAATAGCATGACAGATAAAGTGCTGTTCTTGTCATATGATTGGCTGAAACTAGAGCTAAAATGATGCTTTAGGGTCTGTTCACATGAAGTAGAAAAGCTGTGGATGTACTCTTGGTGCTGGAAGGTGAGAGGAGTGCTGTTATGGGCAGGCGGAAATCAGTTTTTAGATCCACAGCTAGATTCAAGTCAAAGTCCGCACTACTTTTGACTCAGTTTTCAATGTGGAAATGCTGTGGATTTTGCTAAGGATTTTCTGCTGCAGCGTTTTCCTACATGTAAACCGGTTTTCTGGGACTTTAACATTGAAGGCCTATTACTAGGATAAGCCATCAGTATCAGATCTAGAAGGGTCCAACAACTGGCACCACCACCAATCAGCTGATTGAAGGGACTTGGGGGAGTGCTACAGACTCTCCACTGCTTACCAGGCACAGCGCCGTACATTTGGTAGTGGCTAAGCTTGGCACTGAAGCTATGTCCCATTCACCTGAATGGGACTGAGCTTCTGTAAAGTGCCGTATCAGCAAATTTCCTACTAAATGTATGGCGCTGTGCCTGGTAAACACTGGAGAAGCCGCAGCACTCACCCGAGCCCCTTCAGTTAGCTGATTACTAGGGATGCCAAGAGCCGGACCCCACAGATTGTATATTATTACGGTAAGTCATCGATATTAAAATAATTAACCCCTTAAGGACATGGCCTATTTTGGGCTTAAAGGGGTTGTCCCGCGGCAGCAAGTGGTGTTATATACTTCTGTATGGCCATATTAATGCACTTTGTAATATACATCGTGCATTAAATATGAGCCATACAGAAGTTATACACTTACCCCTCCGGTGCTGGCGTCCCCGTCTCCATGGCACCGACTAACACTGTCTTCTCCTTCCATTAGACGCGCTTACGCTGTGCAGTCTTCTGCTCTGTTCAATGGAGCCGCTCCGGCGTGCTCGCGCCAGAGAGCTGGTCTGCGCATGCGCAGAAGACCTCGGCGTCGCGAGCGCGCCGGAGCAGCCCCATTGAACAGAGCAGAAGACCGCACAGCGCAAGCGCGTCTAATGGAAGGAGCAGACAGCGTTAGTCGGTGCCATAGAGACGAGGACGCCAGCACCGGAGGGGTAAGTGTATAACTTCTGTATGGCTCATATTTAATGCACAATGTACATTACAAAGTGCATTAATATGGCCATACAGAAGTGCTTAACACCACTTGCTGCCGCGGGACAACCCCTTTAAGGACGCAATGATTTTTGGCGGATTTTCATCTCCATTTTTCAAAAGCCATAACTTTTTTATTTTTCCATTGACATGGCCATATATGGGTTTGTTTTTTGCGTGGCGAACTGTAGTTTTTATTGGTGCCATTTTTGGGTGCATAGACTACATTGTAAAACTTTTTTTTTTTTCATGATCGCAGGGAGAAAAACACATCAATTCTGCCATAGATTTTTGGGGATTTTTTTACAGCGTTAATCATGCAGCATAAATGACACAATACATTTTTTCTGCGGGTCAGCACGATTACAATGATATCAAAATTCTTATATTTTTTTTAAGTTTTTCCACTTTTCTGCAATAAAAAAAAACCCCTTTTTTTGGAAATATTTTTTTTCTAAATCATTGCATTCAAAGTCCTGTAACTTTTTTATTTTTCCATGGACGGAGCTCTGTGAGGACTTATTTTTTAAAAGATGAGGTGTAGTTTTTACTGGTACCATTTTGGGGTACATACAGATTTTTTGATCACTTGTATTGCATTTTTTTGGGAGGCAAAAGGCTAAATAATTACCATTTTGCCTCAGTTTTTTAGCGTTTTTTTAACGCTTTTTGCCATGCAGGATAAAAAGCATGTGCAACCTATTGTACGCGTCATTATGGACACGATGATACCAAATATGTGGGATTTTAATTTTTTTAAATTTTGTTATGCTAAAATGAGAAAAAGCACAAAAAAGGGTGTTTTTTTTAACATTTTTCTTTTTTGTACATTATTTTCATCCTTTTTTTTTTTTTAACACCATTTGTGTCCCTGTGAGGGACTTGCAGCAAAGCACCAATGATCGCAATGATAAGGCATTGCAGAACTTCTCTCCTGCAGTGCCTTATTACTTATTACAGCGATTGTAGGCAGTGGTAATACAGGACACCTGTAGGTGGCGTCCTGTTACCATGGCCACCAGCTGGGCTCTCAATGATTACATCGCGAGAGCCCGATAACGTCACAGAAGGAGCACGCTCCCTCTGTGAAGCCTTCCTATGCCGCGATCTACATAGATCGCTGCAGGGAAGGGGTTAATAGCGGGGTCGCATCTCTGATGCACCCCCGCTGTTGCAGCGGGAGGCCGGCAATCAGTGACTGCCAACTCCCGCTGCCGGATAGCGCGAGATCTCTTCTGATGTAAGTTTACGCCCTGTTGCGGGAAGTACTCCTCTGCCACGACGTAAACCTACGCCCTGGAGCGGGAAGGGGTTAAAAATCTTTTTAAAGCATATTTTTTTAGTTCCAGTCAACCCTATGCCAAAAAGAGCAATTTATTTCTCATGCATCTACCAGAAACGGTACCATACATTTGCTAGAAGCCGTGCCCGTTATTGCAGCTTACTGAAGAATTTGGGGGGGATTTCCCACCTGAGGCAGGGATTCCGCTTTCCTGCTCCATCTCTGGACGGAACCGAATAGCATTGGGCAGACCCCATTGACATGGACTCAAAGCAAACGGAAAGCTTTCGTTTTTTTTTTTTTAAACATATTGAAATCAATGAAGAAAAGACTGATCAGTTTTACATCCCCCAAAACTGAGCAAAGACGTAAACCTTGAACTGAGCCCTAATACAGGTGCGAAAAACGTAGTCTGTGAAAATGGATTTGTTTAACCGGAAAGCCTATTTAATATGTCTTCTTTTAATCACATCCTTCACCTTCTTAAAAGTCATCATAAGACCCATATTTACCCAAAGGTTTAAAAATAGTTTGAAAAAACATAGAGGGAGTGTACGAACCGTACAGTATTCCTTCTTCAGAAAGGGTTTCATCACAGCTGGACTCATACTGAGCTAATATAGATCCAAGATGAAAAGAATTTGATTTGCATAACATTTCATTGGTTTAAAACAGTACAGCGTGTACACAGCACTGCTGTACAATGAATGTTCAAGTGACTGGTTCAAACAAATGTAGAACATGGAAGCAGAATCCACTCCCTGATGTAGCTATTCATGATTTCTATTAATGCTTGCTGTGCTTTGTAAGCGAGCATATAGCAGCAATCAGTCATAAAGAGTCTATAAACATTTGGCCAATCAATTTGCTCCAAAGAGTACATAACAATCACAAAATCTCCAGAACTCTCACTGTAGAATATTAGGCTATTGAGCTACATTTAACCCACAAGCACGTTCCCAGGAGAGCACAATTATAAGGCTTAATTAAGCTTAAAGGGCCACTCCAGTGATTTTCCCCCCACTTATTATGTAACTATTCCCCCAGTATATATAGTTCAACTAGTATTGACTTTTCCTGTCTGTCTAGCCTCTTTCTCCTTAGATGGTTATGTGATCTCACTTCTGACCAGCTCAGATTTACTTGGGTTTATGTGTTCAGTTTCTTGTCAGTTTTCCACACACTCCTATCACAGTTACTGATGATCATCATACAGCTTCTGTCCCACAGTCAAAATAGAGGGCATCACAGCTCATCCTCCTAGTGAGTATTGTGCTGGGTCCCATTAATTAGAATAGGACCCATACATGAGATCTTCTGGTGATCTTAGATGGTTGCATCTGCAACTGTCAAGCCCACCATGCAATTGTAAATCTCTCTCCATGCCCATAGTCAGCTCAATTGCTGCTTGTTGAGGTGAGGGGGTACTGCAAGTGGAGTAAAGTTCAGATGGACTGCCAGAATCTAAGCCCCAGGTGAAGTAAAATCTTGCTAGTCATCTGCCTTTTAAATTATTTCTGATCCATAATCAGACACCAAACCAGATCCCTAAATTATTTAGTAGGCAAAGACGAACTCATTAAAACTGCTGAAGTACTCTGCTGTAATCAGTCTCCATGGGCAGAGGATTGGGCAATACAGAAATTTTTTTTTAATTTTTTTACTGTAAAAATCACAATTTAGTTACATTTTCCCATAAATAACAAACAGTTTGTCTATATCTACACTGAGAAACAGTACCTGCTGAGGTAAAGTGCCCCAACCGCATATTATAAGCATCTCATTGGCCATTCACCTGCAATTATTGTTAAGTGAAGCTCTGATTTGATATTGAATATAGCTATGAGCCATATATATATATATATATATATGTATGTGTGTATATGGCCATGTACCTCCCTTAACCTGATATTTCCATGCCTGTTATCTTGGAATCATATTTGAATCTGACCTTCCATTTACTCTCCATATTCCATTACTTGCACACCCGTGTCATCTGAACCTCAAAACGGTCTCTGGGATGCACCCTTTTCCTACTGTGGAGACATCAAAACCTCTAATTGTTGGTCTAATCCGACCTCTTGACTTCTGCAACTGATCAGTCTTCCCCTCACTAAACTCTTCCTTTTCTAATGTATCCAGAATGCAGTAGTAAGACTTATCTTATTGTCTATTCGCTACACTGATGCCTCCACTCTTTGCCAGTCCCTGCACTTGTTGCCCATTCACTATAGACTACAGTTTAAAATCATCACTCTCATCATAAAGCTCTCTACAAGGCTGTTTCTCCCTATGGCCCCCTGCACACGGACAGAAATTCTGCAGTGGGATTTCCCGCAGAATTTCCGCCCGTGGAAGCTGCCATAGGATTGCGTTAGAAAACACAATCCTAGCTTTCTCATTCAGTCGGCAGCTTCGTGGCAGCCTCTGGGCTCAAGAGCGGGAGAAGACGGATGGCGCTCAGCCTGACCGTGTCCAGCAGCCCGAGTCCTCCACTGGCCGTATTGTTGACTGTGCAACATCTAAAAGGCAAAGTAGAGATCAATGTGGAGGACGGAAAAGAGACGGCCCTGCGAGTGTCGGGAGACGTCTCTTTTACTGACGTGAACTCTATTATCAGGTACCTGGCCCGAATCGCTCCGGAGGCCGGACTGCTGGGGTCTAATCTAATGGAGCAGACAAAGATCAGCCACTGGGTGGAGTACAGTCAGACGCGGCTGCTCAATAAGTCCACGTTCTCTGCTGCCCTCCAGGAGCTCAACTATTCCCTGTCGCTCCGGACGTACCTGCTGGGAGATGCTTTGACCTTGGCGGACATCAGCATCTTCTCCACTCTGACAGGCAGCGCTGTGTGGCAGGAACAGTTGAAACAGAACAAAGCTGCTGTCAATGTCCGGTGCTGGTACACGTTCCTGGAGCCCGCGGTCCCGTTCCAGGGAAGGCTGAGTGTGGCTGGAAACAAGATGTTGGAAAGTTTGTTGAGCTCCCGGGGGCAGAGATGGGAAAAGTTGTAGTGAGGTTCCCTCCAGAGGCCAGCGGGTACCTGCACATTGGACATGCGAAGGCTGCTCGGCTCAATCAGCATTACCAGGTGAACTTTAAAGGGAAGCTGATCATGAGGTTCGATGACACCAACCCAGAGAAAAAGAAGGAGGACTTTGAGAAGGTTATCCATGAAGATGTCTTGATGCTGCAGATCAAGCCTGACCAGTTCACCTACACGTCCGATCACTTTGGGAGGATTATTAAATACGCAGAGAAAATGATTCGTGAAGGAAAGGCCTATGTGGACGACACGCCCGCGGAGCAGATGAAGGCCGAGCGTGAGCAGAGGATAGAGTCCAAGCACCGGAACAACACAGTGGAGAAGAACCAGCAGATGTGGGAGGGGATGAAGAAGGGCTCCAACTACGGCCAGACCCGCTGCCTCTGGGCGAATATCGACATGAACGCCAACAATGGCTGCATGCGAGACCGCACATTATTCTGCTGCAAGACTCAGCCGCATCCACGGAAAGGAAGCAAATACAACATCTACCCCACATATGACTTCGCTTGCCCCATAGTGGACAGTTTAGAAGGCGTCACGCACGCTCTGAGGACAACAGACTATCACGACCGGGACGAGCAGTTCTACTGGATTATTGCTGCCCTGGGAATCAGGAAGCCTTACATTTGGGAGTACAGCCGCCTGAACCTCAACAACACCATGCTGTCCAAGAGAAAGCTCACCTTGTTTGTAAACGAAGGCCTTGTGGATGGCCCCCGGTTCCCTGCTGTACGAGGCGTTCTCAGAAGAGGGATGACGGTGGAAGGGCTGAAACAATTTATAGCGGCACAGGGCTCCTCCCACTTGGTGGTGAACATGGAATGGGACAAAATCTGGGCGTTCAACAAGAAGGTCATTGACCCTATTGCCCCACGGTACAATGCCTTGCTGAAGAGCCAAGTGGTGCCGGTGAACATCCCAGGAGCTCCAGAAGGAACGACGGAAGTGGCCAAGCACCCGAAGAACGCCAAGATTGGCATGAAGCGAGTCTGGTACAGTCCCCATGTCCTTATAGAAGGAGCCAATGCTGAAACATTGTCTGAGGGAGAGATGTCACCTTCATCAACTGGGGGAACCTCAACATCACCAAAATCCATCGAGACTCCAGTGGGAACATAGTATCTCTTGATGCTCAGTTGAACCTGGAGAACAAAGACTATAAGAAAACTACCAAGATAACGTGGCTGGCCGACACTCCTGCAGCCCCACTGACCCCGACCATCTGTGTCAACTACGACCATCTAATTACAATTACAATCATCCTGGGGAAAGAAGAAGACTTCAAGCAGTACATCAACAGGAGCAGCAAGCAAGAGGAGGTGATGCTGGGAGACCACTGTCTGAAGATCCTGAAGAAGGGAGACCTCCTCCAGCTGCAACGCAGGGACTTCTATATTTGTGATGAACCTTACGAACCAATGAGCCTGCACAGCTGTAAGGATGCTCCGTGTGTATTAATTTACATCCCATATGGTCACACCAAGGAGATGCCAACTTCTGGGTCCAAAGAGAAGGCGAAATCCACCACCTTCAAGAAAGAGACAAAAGACAAAGCCCACCCAATCCACGGTGACCGATGCTCCCCTCCCATCCCCTGCCCCGGCAGCAAACTCCTCAGTCCTCTACAACAAAGTCACAGCTCAGGGAGACCTCGTCCGAGATCTCAAAACTGAGAAAGCGGAGGTCGACGCAGCTGTAAAAGCAGGTGACGGGTCAGGACTACAAACCTGGAAGTGCTCCACCACAGAGCGCCCCCTCCTGCCCAGCAGTGGCCACTGCCAGCGGTGATGCCAGAACTGCTTATGACAGAGTGTCTGAACAAGGGGAGCTGGTCCGTAAAATGAAGGCAGAGAAGGCATCAAAGGAGAAGATCGACGCTGCAGTAAAACCCTCTTAAGCCTTAAAGTAGAATACAAACAGCAAACAGGGCAGGAGTACAAACCCGGGGGTCCTCCTGCCGACCCACCTAGCGCATCAGTCCCCCCAACAAGCTCTAGTCAGCCAGGCTCCACCCCCTGCGACAGCACGAGTCTGTACAACAGGGTAGCGAAGCAGGGGGAGCTAGTCCGCAAGCTCAAATCTGAGAAGGCTCCTAAGGACAAGGTGGATGAGGTGGTTAAGGCCCTACTGTCTCAAGGGTGAATACAAAGAAAGGAGCGGCCAGGAGTACAAGCCAGGACAGCCGCCGCCTGCGGAGCAACCGCTAAAAGCTCAGGAAAGCGGATCGCAGTCTTCTGAGGCCGAGCAGATGTTTAATAAGGTCAGCCGGAAGGGAGACGAGGTGCGAAGGCTGAAGAGTGAGAAGGCTGCCAAAGACAAGGTAGATGAGGCAGTGAAGACCCTGCTGTCTCTGAAGGCTGAGTACAAAGAGAGGTCCGGACAGGAGTACAAGCCGGGGCAGCCGCCTGCGAGCGCGGCAGTAAAAGCTCAGTAAAAAAATGAGAACGCCAACAATGATAAGGTTGATGCTGCAGTGAAGCAACTTCTGGACTCGGTACTCGCCCTGACTCAGTACAAGCCGCCGCCAGCCACGGAGTGTAAACTAGTGACTACAACAGGATCCGAGGACAAGAAACAGAAGGAGAAGGAAAACAAATCTGAGAAGCAGAACAAGCAGCTGCGATCAGGAGATGCTCAGAAGGACGGCGGCAAGGAGGCTGCTGATGGCCTCAAGAAACAGACCAGGTTGAGTCTGGAAGCGAAGAAGGAGGAAAACCTTACGGACTGGTACTCCCAGGTCATCAGAAAGTCGGAGATGATTGAGTATTATGATGTCAGCGGCTGCTATGTGCTGCGTCCGTGGGCCTTCACCCTCTGGGAAGCCATTAAAGATTTCTTTGACGGCGAGATAAAGAAGTTGGGGGTAGAAAACTGCTACTTCCCCATGTTCGTGTCCCAGGCCGCACTGGAGAAAGAAAAGTCCCACATTGCGGACTTAGCCCCCGAGGTGGCCTGGGTTACCAGATCAGGGAAGACGGAGCTGGCAGAACCAATCGCTGTGCGGCCAACGAGTGAAACTGATGTATCCGGCGTACGCCAAGTGGGTGCAGTTGCATCGGGACCTGACGATAAAGCTGAACCAGTGGTGCAACATGGTGAGGTGAGAGTTCAAGCACCCTTAGCCGTTCCTCTGCACCCGCGAGTTCCTGTGGCAAGAGGGACACACGGCCTTTGCTACCTATGAGGAGGCAGCAGAGGAGGTCCTGCAGGTTCTGGATTTCTATGCCCGGGTCTACGGGGAGCTCTTGGCAATCCATGTAGTAAACGGAAGGAAGACCGAGAAAGAGAAGTTTGCGGGAGGCGACTACACAACCACCGTGGAATCGTTCATCCCTGCCAGCGGGCGCACCATACAGGGCGCCACATCCCATCATCTCAGGCAAAACTTCTCGAAAATGTTTGACATCATCTTTGAGGATACTAAGAAGCTGGGTGAGAAGCAGTTCCCCTTCCAGAACTCTTGGGGTCTCACCACCAGGACCATTGGAGTAATGACCATGGTGCACGGAGACAACATGGGGCTGGTGCTGCCGCCGCAGGTGGCCTGCATCCAGATCATTATAATTCCGTGTGGCATCACAAATACGCCATCAGAAGACGACCGGACCGCTCTCCTCCAGAAGTGCAATCAGTATTTCCAGTGCCTTCTCAACGTAAACATCCGAGCGCGAACAGACCTACGTGACAACTACTCCCCTGGATGGAAGTTCAACCACTGGGAACTGAAGGGGGTTCCCATCAGGCTAGAAGTGGGACCGCGGGACATGAAGAGTCAGCCGTTTGTAGCTGTACGTTGGGACACCGGAGAGAAGCTAACTATTGGCAAGGAGCAGGCGGAAACTAAACTGCGGGACCTGCTGGAGGAGATTCACAGCAACATCTACAACAGGGCCCTCCGGGATCTGACAAGTCACATGGTTGCTGCCAACACGATGGAAGAATTCCAGAAGCTGCTCAATACAGGGAAAATTGTCCAGATCCCGTTCTGCAGTCAGATGGACTGTGAAGACTGGATTAAGAAGATGACCAGGACCTGGAGCCCGGAGCGCCATCCATGGGAGCCAAGAGTCTTTGTATCCCCTTCAAACCACTCAAGGAGCTGCAGGCCGGAGCCAAGTGCGTGTGCGATAAGAACCCCGCCAAGTATTACACCCTGTTCGGCCGCAGCTACTAGACCGTTTCGGACACCCGGACCCCTTTATTAAGCTCTTTATTTTTATTACCTAATGTAAAACCTCAGAACAGATTTTCGGACGCATCCTGTGGGGGGCAGTGCGCTGCAGCTCTACACACCTATTTTCTCAGTACATCCCTAATAATGAAAAAAAACCACAATCCTAGACAGACGGCCGCGATTTGTCCACGTGAAATCACACGCAGGAAACAAATCGCGGCATGCTCTATTTCTGTGCGAGGCTCTGCGAGCCCCGCACAGAAATGTCACTCCCCGGCCACCGGCTCCGTTCTACGCATGTGCCGGCTGGCTGGCAGCCGGCACATCAAAGAGCCGGAGCCGCAGGAGAGGTGAATACCGCGTTGGTACCGGCAGCGGCTCGGGTCGGGTCCCGCTGCAAGAATTCTCGCAGCAGGATCCGACTCGGCTGTCTGCAGGCGGCCTTTATCTCCCCCCTCATCTCTGTTTACAACCCTACCTGTGCTCTCTGCACTGCTAATGGTCTTAGACAAAGAATGACTGCAGGAGCGACACTCGGTATATGATGGGCTTAAGATGCTCACAAATATAGCATTATACACTGAGAAAATATGCTATTTTACAAAATGGCCAAAGAATCAGTGATAACATACGGAAATCATCTTCAGAGACAATTTGCTGCTGGATAAATGATATCTGTCATGCCAGATAATATTTCAGAGAACTTCAGAACAGCATATTCTCAATCGAAGAATGCTTTCAGAGTCAAGTTCTAAAACATTCTTATAATGTAACACAGAATACATTCAGTAGAAATAGTTTGATGAGTTTGTTCATAACTAGAAAAGTATGTTTCCAAGCACATTTCTTAACTAAAGATTAATGATGGTACGAGGGGCTGCTGATAAGTCTTTGGCTTTACCCAGAAAGAAACAAGATAGGAAGTTGAAACTTTACATTTATTCCACATCCTCTCCACTGATGTCAGCACACTTCTTACATCGGTATTCCAAGTTGTGTAAGCCTTGCAAAAAGGATTTCGGTTGTGCCTCAAACCAGTCATCCGTAGCAGCCATGGCATCAGAAATGTTGTGAAATTTGGTACCCTTGAGGTGTTTCTTCAGGTTTGGAAACAGATGATAGTCGGAGGGAGCTAGATCTGGTGAATAAGGTGGGTGGTCAACCAGCTGGAGGCCTAGCTCCACCAGTTTTGCCGTGGTCGCTTGTGCAGTGTGAGCGGAGGCGTCGTCTTGCAAGAACAAGATTCCTTTGGACAGCTTGCCGTGCCTTTTGGCCTTCAGAGCTGTCTTCAATTGGTCCAAAAGCTCAATGTAATACCTTGCATTGATGGTGGAACCATTTTGAAGGTAGTCCACTAGCAGCATGCCCTCCTTATCCCAGAACACAGATACCATCACCTTAGTGGCTGATTTTTGCACCCTGAACTTCTTGGGGGGAGGAGAGCCCCTGTGCCTCCACTCTTTTGACTGCTCCTTGGTTGCAGGGTCATACAAATAAATCCAGGTCTCATCCATAGTGACCAGTCGATCCAGGAAGTTGTTATCAGTCCGGAAACGCTGACAAATGGACCGGGAAGTTTTCACTCGCATGCTTTTCTGATCTGTTGTCAAACATTTGGGGACCCACTTTGCAGATAGCTTCTTCATGTTCAAATGTTCATGGATAATGACACAAACACGTTCACGAGAAATCCCAATGATGTCTGCTATTCCTTTAGCTGAAATTGGCCGATTCTTCAGTATGAGGTTGTCCACAGCATCAACGATCTCCGGAACAACAACCTCTCTCGGTCCAGGACGTTCCTCATCATTGGTGCTGAAGTGGCCCGTTTTAAATTTGGCAACCCAGTTCTTAACTGTAGAATATGAAGGGCATTGATCCCCCAATGTCTGCGACATATCACCATGAATATCCTTCGCAGACTTTCCAGAAACAAGAATTTTATCACTGCTCTGCTCTCATTTGCTGTGAATATCGCCTTAGACTCTGCCATTTTGTTTTCCCGTATGCCTAGATCACTGTTGCCATAAGCTACAAACACAAAATTTTGAAAACATATATTAGACACATAAGGCTTTCATGTGATGTAACATTCAATACCATAGAAACAAAAAAAGAACACAAAGCCAAAGACTTATCAGCAGCCTCCGGTAAAAGGGGCTATCCTGCCCAAAACATTTATCACCATCACAAGATAGGCGGGTCAGCTTGCTGAAACTCACAGGAAGCATGAAAATGAACTGTGGTTCCAAAATCCCTCTAGTGAATGGAACTGCAGTGTGCATGTGTGATCGCCGATCTATTTCCTTCTAAGGGATAAAGGAAGACGGCTAAGTGCATCACTCAGCTACCCCACTAGAGAGTAAATAGAGCTGTGGTCACACATGCACACGGCTACTCTAATCATCTCCAGGGCTTGGAGACTATCATCTTCTTAATCCCTGAAGGTACTAACAGTTGGATACGCAGTGATCATATATTTCTCACTGTGCATAGGTGGCCAATGCTTTTGGTGGTATAGTCCCTCTAAGTGCTAGGACATATATATGCACTATCCTACCAAAAATTATTGGCCACCTGAGCCAAAATTAAACGTAGTATTTATTAACATATGTTAATACTTATTCAGGCCTCCTTTGGCCCTAATAATAACGGATACTCTTTGTGATATACTTCTTAATAATGTTTGATACATGGCAGCTGGTATTTCCCTCCATTCATCCTGCAAATGTCCGACAAGTTCTTTCAAAGAAGATGGATGCTGCTCATATTTCTTGAAACAATGTTTCAGTTGGTCCCAAAGATGTTTAGTAGGGTTCAGGTCAGGACTCTGTGCAGCCCAGTCGAACCGTGGAACATCTGTGAACGCCAACCTTCGTAAAACAGAGTTGGATTTGTGACAAGGCAAAAAAAACCTAAAATAAAATAACACTCATACTCCCCTAACCCAGGTCATCTCTGGATCCAGCAGTCACTTGCCCATCTAAGCATGTGACTACAGTGGCCAATCACTGGCCTTAAAAAGTACTAAGACCGGGGACTCACTGCAAGCAGTCACATGCTTTGATGGGCATGTGATCACTGCATCCAGAAGTAAGCAGAGACCATTGTTATCATAAACAATAGGTGAGAAAGCTGTTTATTTTTAACCTCTTCAACATTTTCTCGAGGACATGGTTACAGTTGAAATTGGTGCCGCTACCACAGTATCCAGTGCGCCATTTGCCCTAAGGGTAAAGCAGCTTTGAATACAGATGCTACAGTTTAGATGACTCGGTGGTCATGCAGAATTAAAACACGATTTCTCGCATGTTTTTATTGTGTAAGTGCTGGAATTGGACTCCTATACTTGTGTATTAGAGAGCTGCAATGTATTATTATAGCATATAGAACTATTTGTGATCACTCCTCTATATATCTGCATGAAGCGAAATACCATACCTTGCCACCCTAAGAGGAGGTCAACCATTGCTAGGTAACTAAAGTCTGCTGAATACACTAAAAGAGGGTTACAGATACTGTATATTCTGTAGTACGGATTACATTCAGGATATTGAATATTAGAAATATTGCTAACTGTACCTTTAGGTGAGATTTTCATTATCATGTACAAGTGCGGGGGACTCGATGCCATGGCTCATATTATGGTAATATATATAGACAACATTAGGGTTTGGTTTCAGAATTCTAGCAGACGACAGGAGGAATTTATTCTTCCTCTGTTTTACCTTTTGATCAGATAGAATTTGATAACACTTTATTAGAGGGTCATATAAAAATCAGAAGAGAGATTTTTGTTTCCATGGAAACAACAGATGCAATAAAATGTCATTCTTTTTAAGAAAGTTTAAAGAAAACTTCTATCAGAGTCTTTGTAAGGAGACCGTAGTGTCTTTCTGTGCCAAGAAACAAAAGCACATTCATTTCTGTTCTGCAGCTGCCTGTTCTCATCAACCTGGAACAGATTTTTTTTTTTTTCCTCATTCACACCAAACCTATTTGCAATTACCAGTGTCACAAATGGATTACAAAGCATGAAACGCCAGTTTGCATCTGATGTGGTTGCGGATACTTTAACCTGTCTGGCATCAGCTGTAATTCTGTACATGCGAACAGCAGACTGCAACACCAGAAGCGTATAGGAGCACAATACTTTAGCAAGGCTCTGTTCAAATTTCCATCAACTCGTTCCGCCCCGCAGTTTTATCATAAGCGCCAGAAAGAAATAGGTGCTTATGATAAATACCTGTAAAGTACCAGAGCCACTGGACGGAACCAGATGAAACCTATTACAGTCAGTGGGTTCCGTCTGATGCCGCTGGGTTCTGTCATTTTACTTTTGTTCTTCTGTTCCGTAACAGAACACAAGAATGGAAATATGAATAGTGCATTAGGTGTACTTAATTATGCATTCAATAAAAATGCTTAGACTTGATTTCCTAACTACATATACTGAGATGCCAAAAGTCATAGGACAGGAACTAATATTATGTAGAACTCCCTCTAGGCGTCTAGTGCGGTAATTTGATGCGACATTGATTTCACAAGTGGTCGGAAGAAGTCTAGAAGGACGTTCAGCTATGCTGTCTGGATAGCCACCGACAACTCTGTAGTATTTGAGGGCTCAGTCACACAGGCACATCGGCGCCCGTGTTACTGCAGCCAGCAGACGGCCGTACCTGAAGACGGCCGTCTCTCTGCAGCACCAGGAGGAAGAACATGTGACCGGCTTCATTGCCGGTCATCTGTTCTTTCATCAGCGCTGAAGAGAGACGGCCGTCTTCAGGTACGGCCATCTTCTAACTGTCAGTCACATGGGCACATCGGCGCCAGTGTATGGGTGCCGATGCACCTGTGTGACTAAGCCCTGATAGTGCAGGATCTCAAGTGTGAATGGATCTTTCCACCATATCCCATAAATGCTCAATTGGGCTCATGTCAGATGAACGTTCAGCCACACCATTTGTAAGAACTCTCCAAAATGCTTCTTGAACCACTTCTGGATAACTGGGCCCTGATGGCACAGCCATTATCCTGCTGGAATATCCCATCAATGTGGAGGTGCATGAAGACTATAAAGGGCTGCAAATGGTCACCAAGCAGTGAAACATGGTGGACACCAGTCAATGATGCATTTAGGCAGACTAATAGACCCAAACCATGCCTTGATAACACACCCTTCACCACCGGTCAACCTCACAAGATAACACTTCGAAACTTACAGTATACAATTGTGGGTGTTTCCAAGCATCATCTGAGATATTGCTGCTTCATAATCATTTTACATACTGCTATCTAATGACCTTTGACAGGTCAGTGCATCTTTACACTATGCCCTGGCTCATTACAATTACTGCATCAAACTTTTAAGTGGGGGCACTCCTTATCAAACCATTTTGGGTAGAGTCCCTGTTTCCTCAGTGCAATGACAGGGACTTTACACAGATCTTGACAAATTCCATGGGTCATTATTTACAAAAACATTCCAGATATAAGCAACATTTTTTCACCCACCTCAAATTTCTCATACAGGTCATGATAAAAAGCTGGACATTTTAAGATGTGACATTTAATCCAATGCAACAGTTAGGGCTAAAAGAACACATAAGGGCAAATTTACTATCCCAAATAGCCAAGAATTTTTTGTTTAGGACACTTTTTCAAAAGTATCTAGAAAAGGAGGCATGACTTAATTAATATGAAACTGTAGCCAGCTGTACTTTTCTTACCACTGCAATCAATTAACTATTGGAGCATTCCATCTTGGCATCCACTGTCACTAACTGGATTGTGATGATAGTGGTCAACTTTAGAGGACCGTGCACCCACGCGTATACATGAGTTGTGCTGCCCGAAACACGTTCTTCGTTAGCTGCATTCTAGAATAGGTTTCTCACAGGCAGCAGACAGTGACCATTTTATTCCCTAGACAATCCCTCTAAGTACAACTTTGTGGCTTGTAGAGAAAATAGATGAATTTTAAAGTGGCAGTGCCATGGGTCCTACAAGGGCACCAACTCAGGCCCAATTCTACACTAGATCTGCAACATTACCAAGCAAGTGAGCAGGGAACTGGTCCAAGAGTTACAATGCCAGCCTGTCCTACAAGGAATAGGAAAGTAGAGTACCAAACAATTACTAGGTACTTCATTCATGGTATGAGACATTGTTAAGATGGTATAAACCTGTGGCAGAGGAGAGGCGCCATTTTGATGTTTGCTGTGCGTTCACATTTCTATGCTCGGTTTGCTTTTGCTGGTACCGTTAAATGATTTACAGTTGGATTGTTTTCTGATTCTCTCAGCTTGGTCTCACATCTATTTACCGCAGCTGCCAACCCCCTGTGAAACAGAAGGTAACAAGGATTGATTGTGGCTTGCAAAATGGGACTGAGCTACTCAGGTTCCAGTGCAGCTGGATAATGTCTTCAGACAAAGGGAATCATTTATTTCCAGCGTCTACCAGCCAAAACCTGAGATAGATGACAGCGAAATCAGAATGGATGCACTCTCTTCAGTGCCACTGTAAAAAGAGTTGTATGGCGGGAAATATTTACTAAACATGAATTTCTCTTAAAACGCCATTCAGTGCAGATTAATGAGAAGTGTTCTCAGCAGAATAATTAACAAGAGTACAAGTGTCTATTCCAGAAAATGGCTAACAATGACAACCAATTAATTCAGACACACCATAGAAACATTGCTGCTATGCCAGCTTGAATTACAATGAAGACACACTTTTTATTAGGGAATTTGGTACATTTATGATTTGGTGCTACTTCCTATTAGAATATAGTACAATGGTGTAGGTATAGAGGTTGCAGCTTTCACAGTTGCAACCATACCCAGAAGCCAGGGAGGCCAACGGACCTCCGCCATCACACTGCCATTGTGCTGAATCCCGGCTGCTACATTTCTGGGTCACCTATTGTTAGGAGGAACAAAAGAGAGCCAACAATGTAGCTGAAAGCATGGGTGGGGACTTGGCTTGATATAGGAATTGCGTGGGGGAAGCGGGATTGGTCCATCCACCTAGCTTCCTTATGTAGCCTATACTCACCCATTGTGCTATCTAATCAGTTCTCTTCTTCTAGTGGTCTGTCTCCTCCATATCAGCTTTGTAGAGTGAAGTGAAAGGGTACAGCAAGAAGAGGAACAAACTAAACTGGTGTATTTGTAGTATTTGTTGGCTGATCCTCCGAAGCATATTTCGGACAGATGCTGCTATATAGGCATACAGTGGCATTTATAGCTAAGAGGCTCCCATATTTAAATGAAAAGGCTATTGCGTGGTATACATTTTTTTTACTGGATATGTCTGTATGGACTAGTGTCATGGTAGATGGAAGGCGATACAGGGTTCAGGATATGAGGAGCACACCGGACTTACAAAAGTATAGATTTTTATTATAACTGCTAACGACAAGTGAATATACTTGAACGAGATAGATGAGAAATAGGTAACTGTTATACAACACTTTCACGTTTTTAGTAGTAAGGCCTGACTATCACTATCTAATGATCACAACACCTGGCATATACGGTAAGTAATGTACAGTTGGTACACACCTTTACAGAAAAGTACCTGTACAACAAGAAAGTAATGTTTCTAAAGAAAGTAATAACTCGAACATGGCAGATTACCGCACGCAGTCTGTATTTCGCAAAGGAGTCATCGGGGAACTTGTACACAAAAAGAGAAACTGTAAAGTGGGTTTTCCTGAATAACATGGATTACCTGAGTCTATGTCTAGCAGGCCTGCTTATTATTTGACATTGGTTGTTCGTATGCACGCACTTAGTTTTTACTGTCGTACAAACTCTAGTATCCTCTGTAATGTGATGGGGTGAAGAAATCTCCAATGCCAATTGCCGGTCTCTGATCCGATAAGCCAAAGAAGCAAGTGTTAGTCTCCATAATGGCTTCAGCAGCGTCCCTCTAGCTGAGGTCTTTGTGATTCCGTAGTACAAACTCCTGCAGCAGTACACTCTTAGCAAGCCTTCCTAGTGTAGCACTTGTCTGGCAAGTAAATAGCCCACTGAGTTATCAAGCTGCCCCTACTCTTGGATAGTTACACAAACTCCTTGGCGACTCTGTCTGCTGTACCTGCTCTCTGGCGCGCTTCTCTCTCACTTTCACGGTCCTCAAGAAGTTTGGCCTGTTCCAGAAGTAGAGCTCTGTTTTGGTGTAAAAGCGCTCACTAGTGCGAATATTCGAGTGCACAAATTTTTGCAAATGCATTTGTATCTGTGTGACTCCCCCTTACTCTAGCACAGCGGAAGTGACAGAAAAGTGTCATACAGTGTGTATGTAACAGTACCAAAAAAGTGCAAATAACAGCACCAAATGTATCCATAAGGGTCCAGTTATTTGATGGAGGCCAAGAGAGTGTTCTTTGGCCTCTGTCGAACCAGTATACACTAACTGACAGAAAAAAAAAATGCACCAAGATAGAAATGCCAGATTGCTGCAAGACTCAGCATGCAGTTATACAGTATCTCAGGCGGATATGTAAATGAATAGAGATATGGTCTGATTGTCACCAAAGGCTGTAAAAATGCTACTCCTGTTGCCATATAAAACAGTTCTCGGAGGCTACTTTTGTATAGTGTACCTCTTGTTGAGAGATAGCTGACTGCTAGACATGCCTCTATAACTCACTCAAAGACATTTTGACCAGTTAATAGACTTTGAGGGGGTGCATCATTGGAATGAAAAAAACAGGATGGTCGTTGCCTTCCAACTAGGCCATTCTGACCAAGCTGTTAGGAGGTGTTGAGAGCAATGGTTATATGCGGGCACACAGGGCGAAGTCTTCAGTTGGCCCAGACAGACCACCAATGTTTCGTCCGCCAAGGACGTGCTGGATCTGTAACCTGCAGATATGCACTAAAGTGCCCAAAGTGCAACAACCAACACAAAAAGAATGGGTAATCTTTCCCTAACTACGTGACAATGAGGGAGAGGGCCCTGCCTAGGATAGCAGACTGATCGCGTCGATAGATGCGGGCCTGCACTCATTTCTGGGCCCTTAGTAAACCTACGTGGACCAGGACAAAACCAACAGAAGAATAAACAAATGCAAATAGGAAAAGTAAACAAGAACGTGGGACTTCGTTTTAGATGCTGAAGCAACACACTGGATAGTCCAAGCAGAAACAGAGCTGTCCAGGTAGTTCTCACTGTCAAGACTGACAGGGAGCAACTGGGAATTCACAGCACCTTAGCTCAGTGTCAGCCCAGGTAAATACCCTGCTAATTACCCACAGATGTGACTACATTACATCACACCTACCGAGCTAGAAGGTGCAGAACCAAATCTAAAACCCGCACTGGACTTTGTTAATCTGGCAGCGATCTCAGCACTGCTGCAACAACCAATATAGAGGATCGTTTGATCCACCAACAAGCATGTGCAGATCCAATAGTTTCATTGTACATCATCCAGACACAGGGGGCACCTTCGATCGTTTGATCCACTGACAAGCATGGACAGATCCAACAGTTTAGTTGTCCACCATCCAGACACAGGTGACACCTTCATTACAGACCCCTGTCTCCGACCGAACCATTTCCAGGCGTTTAGCAGAAGGAACTTTGGTGTCACGGCCCCTATTACGTGTCCTGCCATTAACAACCCAACACCATCGCCTTGGTTTGCAGTGGTGTCGTGAACAAAAAGCCTGGACTATTACAGACTGGAACCATATCATCTTTAGTGGTGAATCCAGGATCTATTTGGGAGCTAAACTGCGTAATCCGTTCGCGGAAAATAGAATGCAGCTTTTTTTTATTTCACAGCGGAATCCGCGACATAGAGCCGATTGTTCTCTATGTTCCTGGATATACCCACAGCCTATATGCAATTACATTACTCTACATCGCTTAGCAATGACACGGCAAATATAAACAAACAACAACAAAAAAAAGTGCATAACCGCCTGTGTAAGTACATGGTCATATGTAGTACATTACCCGGCCATACACAGGGTCACGGCCAGGCTCACAGCTAGAATCCTCTTCGCGCCTCCGCTAGCGTATTCTGCATATGGCTGTGTGAGCCGGGCCTAAGGCTGGATTCAGACGAACGTATATCGGCTCGGTTTTCATGCCGAGCCGATATACGTCGTCTCTCTCTATGCAGGGGAGGAGCCTGAAAGAGCCAGAAGCAGTGCTCTGAGCTCCCGCCCCTCTCTGCCTCCTCTCCACCCCTCTGTACTATTTGCAATGAGGAGAGGCGGGACGTGGGTGGGGCTAATTCACGTAATTTAGCCCCGCCCCATCCCGCCTCCTTTCATTGCAAATAGTGCAGAAGGGTGGAGAGGAGGCAGAAAGGGGGCGGGAGCTCAGTTCCTGCTTCTGGCTCTTCCATCCCCCCCCCCTGCAGATGAGGACACCGTATATCGGCTCGGCGTGAAAACCGAGCCGATATACGTTCATGTGAATCCAGCCTAATACTATAATTACTTACTTATATCATCATTACATCATTACATACACTCGTAAAAAGTTTCATCCAATTCCAACTACTCCTTCATGGTGCACTGTTCTTTTGGTCAATGAGTATATATCAGCATTTTTCTTTTTGAGGTATGGAACAATAAAGGGGCTCTGGCACCTTCTTTGTTCTGATGATCACAGAGATCGACCATCAAGGTTTTATCCTTGAGAACCCCTTTGAATCAATGCCGCAGTAACATTTTTTACAGGGGCTGCAGGAATGAAAATCATAAATCCAAAGCTTTATAAGCCTTTCCGAATACAAAATGTCAATACTTTTCTATAAATTTCTAAAAAGCAGTAAGACAATAAGTAGTAGGTCGCTTGGGTACTGGAAGTAACCGTGATGGATGCTATTATGTTACCATTCTTAAACACACTTCTCTATTTTTTGAGTATAAGTTCCATTACTTTGACAGAATGCATCCAGAGAGGGATGAAATAAATTGCTAGACAAAGGAAACACTTTATCATATCTTTACTTAAATAACATTTTTTCACTCTTTATCTTTTTTTCACAATAATGAAAAACAATTTATTTAAAAGGAAAGCAGACAAAATATTTCCTTTATGGAATATTTATTAAATGGATTTACGGATGCTGCTGGTTTTCAAAGCTTTCTTTTGCTCAAGTGGAATTAGGAAAATGTAGTCATTAAAGGAAATGTATCACCTATATTTTTTACTAATTAAAACCAGATGGTGAAACAATTCCATTTTTCTAATCCGTCTTTGTTTTCTGATTGTAGATTTTTTTCATTCTGTTGTCTGTGTATTATTATGGGAGCAGCTATCTTGGCAGGCTCTATAAAAGCATATAGAGATATGCTTTACAGCAGACTCATGGGCCATTCACACAATGGACAGGAACTGACCTATTGATTACTATGGGAGACTGTTCTAGGCATGTTCTGTGACCTGTGCAGAGAACATTTTTCAGGGAGGAGTAGATAAGCTGTGATTATGACTAGAGATGAGCGAGCGTACTCGCTAAGGGCAAATACTCGAGCGAGTATTGCCTTTTGCGAGTACCTGCCCGCTCCTCTCAAAAGATTCGGGGAGCGGCGGGGGGCGGGGAGCGGCGGGGGAGAGCGGGGAGGAATGGGGGGTGGAGATCTTCCCCCCCCCCCCCCCGCTTCCCCCCTGCTCACTCCCGCAACTCACCGCTCACCCTCTCCGGAACCCGAATCTCTTGAGATGAGTGGGCAGGTACTCACAAAAGGCAATACTCGCTTGAGTATTTGCCCTTAGCGAGTACGATCACTCATCTCTAATTATGACCTGTTACGAATGGTGGATCCTGTGTTGTCTACCTGTGGATGTTACCTTTTATTGTAACCCTGCTTGTGATGATAATAAGATGACTGCTAAAAAGTTTTCTCTACAGAATAAGAAGTAGAATCCTATTCTTATGCTCAGTGTGCAGTGTGAAAATGCAGGATATTAGGGATTTTTAAATATATAGATTCATACAATAGGTCATTTTCTGATGTCACTTTCCCCTTAAAAGAGAAATAACTAAAGATTCACAAGTTCCCAAGGCGACATGAGCAGAGGGACCCACAACTCCTTAGTCATTTACAACACAGTGATAAGTGATCATAATATGCAATGTATTTACCAATGCCAATGATATATTGCTATAGTGTTTTTTAAGAGTCCCAAGTCCTTTATTGATCGGGGTCTCAGAACACTCTCAGTCTTCTTCTGTCTGGAATATGCATTACAATCTCAGGAAACTAATATGACCTATGGCACATATGTGATATGTGTATTTAACTCAGCAAGTGCAATCATTTATAAACAATGACTAACTTTCACTGAGAAGCACAATTTTATGTGTGTTTCACTGTATGCCAACACTCTCCACTGCGTTCTCCCTTCAACATAATATTATGCCGGACTGGAGGTGGCACTGAGCTGCTATGTAACTGCTATAACCAGGTGGTCTCATTCGACAGGGACAAAACAGAAACCACAAAGACAATTTAGGACAGGGAGCTGAGATACACACCAAGGTAAAGGATGGGGAATGGTCTGGGCCTATTCAGAACCTTAAAATGGCTAAACCTGCCTAATAAACGGAGAACCCAACCTGAAAAGGGTGACTCTGCAACAGAAACCTGGTGCTTCTCTATATTGACCCTAACTGGAATAAGGGAGTAAGACAAGCACTCTGTATGAACCAAATGGAATAGACTAAGTAAGCACACAGAGATACACCTGACAAAAGGCACAAATCACACAAGGAGAAAAGGGTATGAACTAACACAGTACTATAGATAGAACAATACACAGAACAAGTAGCAATGACTCCACACCACCAATTAACAGACCAAAGATACAGAGGACAGAATTCTATAACCGTCATCTTCTGTTCGGAGAAGCCAGTTTAAATACATAAAACAAGTCACTGATAGACTGGCTGTGATAACAGACTGGCCAACCAGCTCCCAGAGAGATGGAAGTTGTTTCTCCCTTGGCATCCTGCGATTGTTCTCAGGATGAGTAGCCAAGTAATCTTGTAGATCTTGGCATCTAGCACCTGAATGACACTGCACATATGCCGGTATACCATCGCGTGGTTTGGGGCTCTCGCCATGATGTCATCTTGAACCCATCCGCTATCTCTTAAGCGGTCAGCGGCACCGTGAAACAGGTGACCCCTTACCCTATGCCGGGGTAAACAAAGTGACTGTTGGTAACACTGCTGCTTTAAAATCTTTAGATTTATCACTTGTTTCAAAGTAGTGAACATTGTTATCATTTTGAATTCCCTGATTTTCCCTTCTGTGACTCTTTGACATTGACCCTCACTATTAGCATTTCATGTCAACTACAATATGCTGAACTGCTACTCATTATTAAAGATAAAAAAGAATGCAGCTAAAAATAAAGTGCGACATAGTTTAAAGGCTAACATGTCACTGTAGTAGAATTGCAAATATTGACGTTTGACTGCACAGCAGCCTTCGGCTTAATTCTGAAGAAGGATCCTACATATGACAAATGCGCCAATACTGCAGAGGAGAAATACAGGGCAATACCCTGGCACAACATCATCCCTGCCAGAGTTATAAAGGTCTTTTCTTGCCATGATCAAACATTCAGAACTGTTTAACAAAGAGGTCCTCAGTTGTGTTAACTGTTTATATTATCTTCATTTTTGTATGGAATCCCTACACAGTCCATCAACTTCCAGTTTTTGGCAAAAATTCTTTGCATGGACATCTTTTCATATATTAAATAATATTCCTGTATTCTATAGCAACGTTTCTCAACCAGCTAATGTACACCTAGTAGGATAGGGTGGTTTCTAGAGTTGGGCGAACATACTCTGTCGAGCTTGATGCTCGTTTGAGTATTAGCATACTCGATGGTGCTTGTTACTCGAACGAGCACCAAGCCGAGTTCGACCCCGCCCCAGTTTTTGGCTCCTGCCCGCTGTGACGTGCCTGTTTTGGCCCCTCCCCGCCGCGATGCAACGTATGTCAATGGAATATTTTGTTTCTGGAGTGGGAGAAAGGGAGAGTGGGAGAGGGAGAGGGGGAGAGGGGGAGAGAGAGAGGGAGAGAGGGGGAGAGAGAGGGAGAGGGAGAGGAAAAGAAAAAAAGAGCTCGGCACCCGGCGTCCCACATACAAAGATGCTCAAGTCTCCCATTGTAGTCAATGGGGTTCGTTACTCGAGTAAAGCTCTCGAATTTTACGAAAAGCTCGACTCGAATAACGTGGACCTGAGCATTTGGGTGCTCGCTCATCTCTAGTGGTTTCACATGGGGCAACCATCACCTAAATAGTCGCTCAAAATAGTTGATAAAGTATATAAAAGACTGTCATCAGTGTGTTGTTATAAAGAGCAATTGTTGTTTACTAGTTGTTCAATTTAGCAATCATTGAATGAATTGTTGGTAGCATTTACATGAGCCGAAATATTGTGCAAGTCGTGATGTTGTTTGGTGGGAATGTTTGAACTTTTGAGCCCTCCCAAACACATCCTCATTGATTGTCGAGTCCACTAAACATACATAAATGCAAAAGAGCGGTCTTTGAGTGAACAAGCACTACTGCGGTCTCTTGCTGGAACAAAACCAGCCAGAGCCTATAGCAGCGAGAGTTCTTTCAAAGACGAGCAGTGACTGTTCAGTTGAAGATCACTCGCATGTATTTATGTGTTTTGCAGAACCGATGAGTGTTAAGTGGGGAATACAAAAATGTTCAAAAAAAAGGTGGTAGCCAATCTGCGCACAGTGGGAGGCACATGCCAAACAATCACACACCTCCCTGCAAAGTTGCTGGCTAGTCATTGAAAGGCAATGAGTGCCTTTTTACACCAGATTATATTTTTAGGTAGGCTGAAACGAAGCGACTGGTGAAAAAAAAAATTCCAAAAAAGGTGGAACGCTGTGTAAAATGTAAAAAAAAAAGGATATAATGATTTGGAAATTTCATATGACCATATTTTATTCACAAATCAGAAATTGAAAGTGAGACATTTAAAAAAATTAAGTTGTTTTTAAATTGATGGCAGCAACACATCTCATAAAAGTTGGGAAAGAGGTAACAAAAGGCTGTAAAACTAAGTGGTATTAATGAAAAACAGTGGAGGGTCACTTTTCTACTATGTCACATAACTGTGTATAAAAGAGCATGTTAGAGAGGCAGAGTCTCTCAGAAGCAAAGATAGGCAGAGGTTCACCAATCTGAAAAACTGCATCTAAAAATTTTGTAACAATTTCAGAAGAATGTTCCTTAACCAAAAATTGCAAATACTTTGAATATCTCACTATCTACAGTACATAAGATGATAAAACATTCTGAGAATCTGGAGAAATTAATGTGCACGAGGGTAAAGGCCAATACTCAATATTGGATGCATAAGATCTACAGGCCTTCAGCCATCACTACATTAAAGACGGGAATGATTCTATAATGCAAATCACTGCATGGGCTCAGGGATACTTCTAGAAATCATTGTCTGTTAAAGCAGTTCGCAGTGCATACCACAAATACAAGTTAAAGCTGCATAATACAAAGAAGATATATATCAACATAATCCAGAAACGACAGCATCCTCTCTGGGCCAAAGCTCATTTAACATGGACTGAGACCGAAAATGGAAAACTGTTCTTTGGTCAGATGAATCAAAATTTGAATGCGGACTCAAGAGGAAAGGAACTGTCCAGCTTGTTATCAGCAAACAATTCAAAAGCCTGTATTTCTGGTGCAATGTGGTTGCATTGGTGCCTATGGCATGGGCAGCTTACACATCTTAAAAGGCAGTACATAGAGGTTTTAGAACATTCTATGCTTCCATCCAGACAACATCTGGGAAGACCCTGCATATTCCAGCAAGACAATGCTAAAAGAGGGTCAAGAGGGGTGTTGTCTCTCTTCAAGGAGAGCACCCAAAAAGTGTGTGGAGACACCTAGGGGGTGAGTGTGTTGGAGGGAGGGCAACGTTTCTCCCCAAGGAGAGTACCCAGGAGGGGTGTGAAAAGACACCTAAGAGATGAGTGAGGAGACTTTGCCATGCATGCTCCTCTGGGTAATTTATGCAAGTAAGGAAGATGGAACAATACCCCTGCAGTGCCACCTATTGGATGGCAGCATTCCTTCAAGTCAATGTAAGACTCCTTAACAAGTCTGTAAAACAATCATTGTTTTACGGACTTGTAAAAGACTTGTAAAAGAGTCGTACATTGATTTGAAGGAATGCTGACATTTAATAGGTGGCGCTGCAGGGGTATTGTTCTATGATCCATATTTGCACAGATGCTAAGTGACACACTACATTAATCACAACAGCATGGCTTTGCTGAAGAAGAGTCCAGGTGCTGCACTGGCTGCCTGCAGTCCAGACCTTTGACCAATAGAAAACACTTGGAGCATAATTAAATGAAAATTTTAGTAAAGAAGACTCAGGACTGTTGAGGATTTAGAATCCTACATCAGACAACAATGGAACAACATTCTGTTAGTTTGTGCTGGCTAGCACCTGTAGTACTGTGGTTTCTAGCAGGACAAGCCCACAGGTGCAGCATGATTGTGCTAACTGGGTGTGGTGATCTCCTGCTAGCCAATCCCCTGGGTCTTTGCTCACATATATACCCAGCTCCTGTCAATGTCTGTCTGGTGTCCAGGGTTAGCAGTCATGTATCCTTGTCCGTTGCAGCTTGCTGTGTAATTGGTGTCTTAGTTCATGTCCGTTCTTATGTTTATTTTCTGTCAGTTTGTCTCTGCTTTGTCCAGCTGAGTCATTTGCCATATCTGGGCTATTGTAGCCCTTAGGGTCATCTGGTAGATGTGTCTTGCTAATGTAGGGACTGCAAGACATGGGGAGCCTTGTCGTGGACTTGCGGCTTAAGTTCATTAGCCAATGTACAATCCAATTCCTCGTACTTTTATAGCTATATCATCTGCTTATGTGTTCAAGTATGCAAAGTAAGTGTTTTGGTCATTTGTCAGTCCCTATGTTTATCTGTGTCCGTCAGTCCAGTCCGCAGTATGCAGTTCTCTGTTCAGTTGGTGTTTCCAATATACCCTGTTTTGTGAGATGTATTGCAGCCGCCAATTTCTAAATGAGTTAATTTTTTTAATGAAATAGAAAAATGTCTAATTTACAACTTCTGATATATAGTCTATATTCTATGGTTATGTGAGATTTCTAAATTATTTTTTTTCTCTACATTAATTTACATTTTTCACAGCATCCCAACTTTTTGGGAATTGAGATTATAAGAATTATCTTCCTCTTCATTACACAGAGATAACACAGTTGGAAATGTACTGACAATAATCAGCTATGTAATACTGAAGTAAACCTGAAAACAAGACCTGTTAGGGATACTTGAGGACCACAGCTAAGATACACTGTTCTACAGAATGGTGCAGTTAATTTGTACTGTAGAAAAGAAGGGTAAATGATTGCAGGAATTGTTGCATGTAGGCGTCTTTTGTCCATCTGCAGTATTTGAGTATATGGATCTCATAGAGCTAGAATGGAGCTAGTCTTCAAGTATCCCCAACAAGTCATGATTTGAGGAAACCCTATAGAGAGAACACCTATGCGCATGCAATATGCATTTTCAAAGCCATAAATGATATGATAGAAGGGGAGCAGAGGAGCGAGTGCTTTGCCTGGATTTTGTCTGTGGGTTATAGGTGCATAGTATTAAATAGGAGCTGCCAGCATAGCTATGCTTACCTACTAGTGGTTGTATCAGTGGAGATGCAACCTTTTTGATTAAAAATGATGATAAGAAAGATCTTCATTGAGACCAGCAAAGTAATGAGTTTCCATGCAATATGCCTCTTCATCAGACAATTGGAGAAGTGTACAGTGGTGGGAGGGGAGATACTGGTGACTTCCAATGTCTGTGTAGGCATAGCGTTTAAAGAGATATATTGCTTCAAAATGCATTACGTTGCTAGTCTCAGTAAAGATCAAAATACTAACGAAAACCTGTCCATCCGTGTGTGAGTAAGTTACATTCTCCGCCACTGATCATATGACGGTGATGTCATCACAGGTCCTTCATACCGAGTGAGTGAATTACATGCTCCACCCCTGTTCACATGATGGTGACATCATCACAGGTCCTTCATCCCGAGTGAGTGAGTTAAAATGCTTCACCCCTGATCACATGACTGTGACATCATCCCAGGTCCTGTACACACACAGCTGCTGTCCAGCTAGGTGTTCTTTACTATTCCATAGCAACTAAGGCTGCAGTGTTTGTAGGAATGGAAACCTAACGAACACCTACAGCAGCCGTGTGCTTACAGGACCTGTGATGATGTCACCATCATGTGATGAGTCACCTGTGTGGAAGGAGTCCGGGATCAGATAACAGGGGGTGCTCAGTGTATGTAGTACTCTGCTGTGCTGCTTTTGATCCCTGTTTTATGAATAATGTATGTAGCAGAGCTGTATGTGATGTACATGTAGCAGTGCTGTGTGTGCGACGTGCATGTAGCAGAGCTGTGTGGTGCATTGCGCCACCAAAAACACTGGTCCTATAATTTCCTAATAATTACTAGTATTTTTTATCATCACCAATATCTTTAAAAGCACCTTCTTTTTAATAGAAAAGGGCATGCCGAATCCTAGCTTGTTTTTTGAAACCTTCACTGCTATCATCTGAATGGCAGCTAATGTAATACCACTGCAGGGGAAACAGTATGTCTAGGTAGTCAAGGCTTGCTCTGATAAAAATTATCAGCTTGCTGGGGGTGTCAATAGCGGTATGTACTGCGATCAGCTGTTCGCCGCAGCTCGAGTATTGAAGTGACAAACAGTTTCTCTGACATTTACGAATCATCGTACAAGTCAGAATAAGTGGACAGAGCTTCGGAATCAAGCTGAGCGTGATTCATTAATCACAGCTTTCCTAAAATTTTCTACTTAGACAACCTAATTTTTCCACAACAGCAGATTCATTAACAGGACCTGTACCATGATGATTAATTTGTGCCGCACTGAACTGGAGGAGGAATCAGTGCACTATTTGTCGATAAATCTCATCTTCTGCAATATATTCTGCTGATTCTAGAACAGGTTTGTCATCATAACAATAATTGTTACATTAGTTTAATATTTTTTTTTTTAAATTGTACTAATATGAGAACAATGGAATGTTAGCCCATCAGTAGCAGAATGTACTAAATTCTCAGAGTGTGACAAACATCTATCTAAAGGATATCTACTAGAGATGAGCGAGCACCCAAGTGCTCGGGTCCGCGTTATTCGAGTCGAGCTTTTCGTACAATTTGAGAGCTCTACTCGAGTAACGAACCTCATTGACTACAATGGGAGACTCGAGCAATTTTGTATGTGGAACACCGGGTCCCGAGCTTTTTTTTTTTCCTCTTGGTTTGTATGTTTTCTCTCTCTCTCTCTCTCTCTTTCTCCCCCTGCCAGCCAAAAAATTTTACATTGATGTGCGCGCTGCGTCGCGGCGGGGAGGGGCCAAAACAGGCACGTCACAGTAGGGAGGGGCCAAAAACTGGGGCGGGATCGAATACGGCTTGATGCTAGTTCGAGTAACGAGCACCATCGAGTACGCTAATACTCGAACGATCATCAAGCTCTCCAGAGTATGTTCGCTCAACTCTAATATCTACCCACCAGCCCTGTGGATAATCGTAGAACAGCAGATAAAAGTAGAGCGCGCCTTTACGAGTTCAGTGATTTTCATTCTATGTACGTGACCCACAATAATTTGTTCAAAAGGAAGTCAAGAAATACGTATATTGCAATTGAATATTTTAGCACACTGGCTCATTTGAATATTCAGAGAGCACCAATATGTAGGTCATAAACAGGAATTTGCTCTGCTAGATCGCCTGTGCTTCTTGTGACGTTTATTTCCTGCATTTATGCCCTGAAGCATATTTCATTTTCCCTTCATCTACGTATATGCAGTAATATTTCTGAAGTTCTAATTTTTCTAAAGTTCCTCTCTTTTCTAGCCCAATATGTAAAGTATGACATTTCCTCTGTTCTGGATTTCACGCTAAAGACCAGCAATGATAAAATACAGTATGTGTCAAGGGAAGTGATAACAACCTTCTATTTTAATGTCAAGGAGAACCTAGTGTTTACTAAGGACTTTTAAGTATTAAAAAAGTAACACAGAGCAAAGTATGATAACTAGCAGCCTAAAAACTTCACCAAAGTAAAAAAAAACTGTACAGTAGTCTTACAATAAATATAGACCAGACAGAACCAATATACACAAGGTAGCAGGCATAAACACGACAGTATGAGGCAAATCACCTGCAGTAGTCTGGAGACCAATCAATAAATAAGGCATAAAGAATGAACATTTGTAGAAACAGAGATGATATTACCAGATCCTGAAGACCATGATAGCCAGGGATTTAGTGGTCATAAAGAACAAAGATGATGTTTCTATCTCTATTATACTTTACATGTGATTGTTCTCAGCAAGAGAAACCACATAATCTTGTAGATATACCTTTTAATAGCTAACAAAAATACATGATGTTATAGTGAGCTTGCGAACCTTGCGGGTTCTTCGTCAGGCTAAAATGGAATAGATCCGAAGAGGCATGCATATTTATACACACATATGACACACATACCTATGACAAGGCACAGATATGGATGTGATTGGTTTGCACTTAAAAGGAATACTGCAACAGAAACAAACTTTTTTCCTTTTAAGTGCAAACCAATTACATCCATGTCTGTGACTTGTCATATGTATGTGTGTCATGTGTGTATAAATATGCATGCCTCTTCGGATCTATTCCATTTTAGCCTGATGAAGAACCAGAGAGGTTCGCAAGCTTGCCATTACATCATGTATTTTTGTTAGCCATTAAAAGGTATCATATCTACAAGATTACGTGGTTTCTCTTGCTGGGAACAATCACATTTTGTTCTACTGGCTAACACGGTGCCAAACCTTTGTTTTTATTATACTTTAACAAACACTATTCTACCCTGTAAGCTTATAGCAGAATAACCGCCCAGAAGAGGATGACCCTGTCTGTAGCTGGTTTTTGAGACAAGATACCTTTGTTCCCAGAGCCTTTCTGTATTTTTATACATGCCTGTTAGTATGGATATTTAGTCTTAACTGTCCCCTGATGAGTTAGGCATATTAGGCGGATAAAGAACCTAGCAACTTTATGCTATTTTTGGTCTCCTTTGCAGGGCCATATTAAGGCAATGTTATCTGGGGGAACAAGCTCCTGATAGGGTAAACCTTATCAGGGCAGTTACCCTGTTACTGCCTTTTTGGAGCACCACACAGCTTGTCAACATGGAGTCATGCTGTGGGGTGCTGTACAGCTGATCCCCTCTAGTATGAATGAGGAGCAGACTAACTGCAAACTGTTTTACTGATGACGTTGCAGCCCATTGAACTATACTATCTTCAGGGCAAAACCAATGCAATTTTCCAGGATTATGCATGATCTCACATAATGAACATCAGCAGGCATGCTTTGCAAGGTGTTCAGATAACCCATTGGCCAGCACAATCCCCAGATCTCTTTCTAACTGAGACTTTGTGAGTTATAACTGGACATCAAATGGAATGTTCTCACAGCCTTGTAATGAAGATAAACTGTGGACTATGGTCAATATCACATGGTCAACACTACCCCAGAAAAGCCATTGACCTCTCACTACCACCTCGTGTTATAGACTTTATTGCCCAACATGGTTGACCCACTACATACTGATCATCCTACTTATTGGGCCATAGGAGATGTGTCATTGTTTGAAATTAAAATAGATTATTCAGAACTTAATTCTCTATCTGTGTGTGGAGTTTCATCTCATTTCAAGCATTTATTCATAATGTGCCATTTTCTCTGTGAGGCTGTGTATGACGAGTAATTAAGGGACCCTCATAAAATTTTGGAATTCACAGCAATGGTCTATGACAGTGTTTGCGGTAACTGGCAGAGGAGATAGTACAATGAATGAGATTTGGCTGGGCAATAGGGTGCCATATATTTTACCTTATTTATTTTATTAATTGAACTTATGCACTGCCACACAGGATTTTACCTAACAGCAAGCCCCGAAGCAACTACTTACACAATTAATAGTGAATGGATTGATTTTGTGGCCAAGAAATTTAATCCACTCAAAAACAGGGTCAGTGATGTCTGCTCAGGCCTGTCAGGGTAACAGATGTAAAATACCTAAAGGAAACTAGACACCTCGACAGACTGAGCGACAAGTATATGGAAAGACTTCAATCAGATGTAGGAAACAAAACTGACTGAATATAATGTTACAAAGTACTCCTTAAACTACCCTAACTGCACAAGCAACTAAGCAGAGCACCCGCCCTGAAAAAGCCGACCCCACTTCTCGAAGAAGCAAAGTCCAAGTCAGAAAAGAAAGGATAACTGAACATAGAACATTGAGCACCGAGTACTACGTACTAAACATTGAGCACTCAGAACTGCACTCTGAGCCCTGAACACTATACAAAAAGTATAACCAGCATTCTTTGAAACAATAGGATGGAAAGACAGCCCAGCCACCCCAGCAGTGCTAGACCAGAGGAAAGATGTTGATACCTCAGCATCCAGTGCCAAATGACAATGCACATACACCAACAGATGCATCACGTGGTCTAGCACTGGCACGGTGATGTCACACTGGACCCATGTATGCACCTCCATGGCAGAGATGTACTATTGTTTGGTTAGAACCAGCATTCCTTAATAAAGTCATTATGTCATGAAAGTCCATAATCGGATTAATTGATGATTTTTCTCTACATTTCCAAGTCTATGCAAAGACAAAGCCATTCACTGCTGTGATTGGGACCAACGCACCTACATAGTCAGGAGTACAGAGATTACAGCTTGTTGGCAAATGAGTCCTTTTTGTTTACAGATAAAGAAAAGATGATGTTCACTCTGCAAGAAATTTTGGCAGGATCTCCAAAGTGCTCTACTAGTCCTCAGCAGTTTGTTTTCTTTGCTTGCCAAATAAAAAAGGAGTATATTTTTAAAACATATGACTTGGTAGGGTCTACACAGTGATGTGCACTTCAAGAAAGATACAGCCAGACAACAATGGGTAAATCAGGTTTGAAATAATTAGCTCAGACTTGATAATAGGCTCAGGGAAACGTTTAGTACAAACTGAACCAAAGTGCCAGATAATTAATTAGACTTCTACAATGTAACTCAGACATAAGAATACTGGAGAATTATCATTATGCAGCAGGTTTAAGAATGTATTCCCATTCTTGTGTTTTACTTGCATAAACATACACAACTTACCAAAAAAGATTGCTGTAGATAGTCATAAAGATGTAGAAAGTATAATATCTGTAGTTGTAAGCAGCAGCGAGCAGAACAAAAGAGTAGGAGGGAGATCTAAAATAAGGGTTTTTAAAAAAAAAATAAACTTACATTTAAACAGCAAGATAAGTAAAATCCAGTAAATATTAAGAAGATGATATTATATACATAAACATAATATAACATTAAGGTTCTTACTAACAATATTATCAGCACAGTAACTATAAAGCTGAAGTGCCTTCAAATGCTTCCACCGGCTTGTTTGTTGGAAGAATCAGACTTTTTAACATTTTTTAAAGTATTTAGTTACTTTTAAACCAAATCGCGAGTCATACAGGTCACTGCCCCTCATCTCCACCCCTGCCCCTTCAAAATGGACATGAACCACAGTATGCCATGTACAGAAAACCAAGTACTACAACAATTCCTGGCCAACTCAATCACCTAGTAACATGGTTTATTGTATAATGGACCACCAGGAACAATACATTAAAGGGGTTGTCCCGCGGCAGCAAGTGGGTCTATACACTTCTGTATGGCCATAATAATGCACTTTGTAATGTACATTGTGCATTAATTATGAGCCATACAGAAGTTATAAAAAGTTTTTTACTTACCTGCTCCGTTGCTAGCGTCCTCGTTCCCATGGAGCCGACTAATTTTCGCCCTCCGATGGCCAAATTAGCCGCGCTTGCGCAGTCCGGGTCTTCTGCAGTCTTCTATGGAGCCGCTCGTGCCAGAGAGCGGCTCCGTGTAGCTCCGCCCCGTCACGTGCCGATTCCAGCCAATCAGGAGGCTGGAATCGGCAATGGACCGCACAGAAGAGCTGCGGTCCACGGAGACAGAGGATCCCGGCGGCCATCTTCAGCGGTAAGTATTGAAGTCACCGGAGCGCGGGGATTAAGGTAAGCGCTCCGGTAAGCTTTCTTTACTTCCCTGCATCGGGGTTGTCTCGCGCCGAACGGGGGGGGGGGTTGAAAAAAAAAAAACCCCGTTTCGGCGCGGGACAACCCCTTTAACTATACTATTGACAACTGTAATGATCATTGCTTCTATGTAAGTCCTATGTGACAGACCCAATGCCGTCAACTGGTGTCATAAGATTACTGAAACGAGACATGGATATCTGCCATTGGTGGCTCTTATTGTTGGTTCCTTATTTATTTACACCTTATTGACTGTATCTTTTTTCGAAACTATGTGTATGGTTTGGTATTTGTTATGGTGTATACATGTATATGCAATAATCAAACTCTGTATTAGCTGAAGTATTAGGCAAGAATCCACTGCGATTCACGAATACCAAGAGATCTCCAAAAACAAGTAACCAAAGCAAGTTTTACATTGGATTAACTTTTGGATTTCCTGTTTCAACCCTAAAGAAAGCCCATTACCCGCCTCAACCACTGGTCCCCGAGATAATGTAGCAGTAAAATCTTTACAATAGGTGTAAAGGCAGGGGCGTAACTATAGAGGGTGCAGGGGATGTGGTTGCACCCGGGCGCAGGAGCCCTAGGGGGCCCATAAGGCCTCTCTTCTCCATATAGGGAGCCCAGTACTATGAATAAAACATTATAGTTGGGGGCCCTGTTACAGGTTTTGCATTGGGGCCCAGGAGCTTCAAGTTACGCCTCTGTGTAAAGGTACAATATTATAAAAACCAAATTACAGAAGTCAAGGACCAGAGATCCAAAAATACAACAGAGATCGAGAAGAACAAACTTCCTTGTTTTACAAATATCATTATCAAAGTTATGCCAAGTATCTAAAAACTTTTTCATGGAGGCAATTTTGAAGAGCTATTGATTGAGGGGTTACAGATTACAGCTTTTTGACCTATATAATTATCAAATGGGTCAAACCCTTTGGGAAAACATTATCTGACATGAATACTTTGCATTTTTACAAGGAGAGACACTAGCAAACAGCTGACACCAATGGGAATCTTGTTCTAATGAGCTGTTTATTATAAATGAGCACATGGATAATTAAGTATATGTATTGAGGATGAACATGTACGTCTATTCCCATCAGTGTCTGCTGGTTCACAACCCTGAATAATAAACGCATGAGCAGATTCCGTATTGTAATTTTATCTGCACACTGTGATAACAGCTGCACAAAGTACAAGGGGTTTGTAAACTAGCGCCAATTCACAGAATTATACTACTTTCCAGTACATTGTACAAATTAAATGTAGCAGACTGATTGGTTAATTGAAGTTGATGTAGACTTTATATACAACTATGGTCGTACCAGTTCATCGATCTGATTGTGCTGCATTGTTTCGTTATTTGTGAACTTCTAAAAGCCACATGAGCGCTCTTGGTGCGTCCTAGAGGCTTCCTTCTGTCTGATAAGGGCCCTTTTACCGATGTGATTGCGGGTTATCGTTCAGTCTAACTTCATGCACGATGAACGATAAACTTGTTCGTCTTTCAGTTTCTGCAGGCATAAAAACTGAACGACGGATCGGCCTATGTAAACAGGCAGTGGTTCATCTACAAACAACTGCCTGTTTACTGTGAATGGAGGCGGGTGGGCCGGAATGACCCCCAGCCCACTCCACCTCCATTCATGATCGTTTCTGTGCAAAAACACTGGGACGACCTGTAGGGCATCTGTGCCCCACTGGTTGTCAATTGTAAAAGCACTTTAAGACATTAAGAAGTGCTGCCAGGAATCATACATTCTTATTTGCTAGCAGCATGGGTAAAGCAAAGATTCAGGGGTGCTCAGAGGACGCATGTGCACCCATTATCGACCCTTTACAAATTTACAAAGAACTGCTATTTTTGGAGACAACTACTTTTTAATTGATGTCATTTTGTTAGTATTTGCCATAGGGGGTCAACAAAAACATTACCCATTTACTGAGCAATTGATATGAAAAACATTATTGACTGGATGGTATTTAGCCATGTAACTGCAAACTTGGGCTGAACTATCTACCATGGAGGAGTTGGGTTGAATAGCCTTCAGTCCAAGCATGATTTGGTGGATAGTGCTAGATCCTCAGAGAGTTATCATATTTATGTGATCCTTTATTAGCATACTAGCAGAAAGTCTGTCGGCGGCTGCAATCTATATATATAAATCTCCATACTCAGGAAACTTATTCAGTGGAATTAGGAATAATAGTTATAATACAAAGGTGGCAGCTATTTCCAATGCATGACATACTCAGGGCAAACCAACCTGGAGGTCCCTTTTCGTGTTGCCCCACTTGGCTAGTTTTGTAGAGACTGGAGGAATTTTTCAAAAGCCTCTACAGACTTTCTATTATTCTTAGCGCATCTAAGTAAAATCTTTCCAGTAAGCAACATTCCAATGAAGTTTGTAGTACAGCGTAGCCCACCTGGTAGATGCTATGGTGATGATGAGTAAGGCCTCCCCCACACAGGCATTTTTTACGCTAACGGTAATCGTGGTATAACGCTCCCATTGCAATCAAAGGCGCCTCGTAGACAAGCGTTTGATCGGGGCACTGAACGGAGCTTTCCAGCATCGCAATTTTCGAATGCTCTATCTTTTTAGTGAACCTCAATGATGGGGTGCACTAAAACTTGATGTCAGCTGCAGCCGAAAACTAAAGTAAAATCGCAGCACTTTTCTGCGTCTATGTGTGAAGTAAGGCATATAGTGGTACATAATTTATACACATGAGGGCAGAGTTGTTTTGATAATAAACCACACCACACCATATATATATATATATATATATATAATACTGTGTGTGTATAAAATATGGTTATATGAGATTTCCAAATCATTGCATTACTTTTTTATTTACATTTTACACAGCGTTCCAACTTTTTTGTAATAGAGATTGTATATATTTGGAGGGTCTACCCTTATTTTGGGGCATTTAACTTCAATTATACTGTAAATAAGAATATATACACAAGCTTAGAGAGGCTTTGCCAAGAATAACATTTATGCCGTATTGATTTGCTATGCCATCAATGTGTGATCAGTGGAGGTCAGTCCCCAAGGAAACACATGGACCCTGTGAACTTGGATGCCTGGCACTTGTTCTCGCGTTGGTCTCCATTTTGGTCTATGAGAGATAAAGAAACTAGAGACCTCGCTCATCTGTTTCCAGCAGACTTCAATGGAGAATGATTGAGTGTGTGCCCAGCTCTACACTAGGGATAGGCACTAGACATACCCATTCTTTGGACCGATTGGGTTATGAGTGGAATAATTAGGGTATGTCAAATCATTATTCCACTATACATGAGGAACCACACCAAAATCTAGAGCAGATTTCTGCTGCAGAAACTCTGTTATGTTTGAATGTAGCTGTATGCAGTTTTCAGGTATTTACAGTATATAATAAAAAGAGTTTCCAATGTGATTTAACCTGGTCAATGTTCTGTTACCTTTTTTTATTGCATTTTCAAACAATGTCCAATGTGCAGTCTGAGCGCTGTATGGTTATAAACTAGGCAATGTGTTTATGGTTTATCCAGCGAAGTATGGCACAGCGGTAGTATATTTTTATAGACATATATATTTATGGATGCTACTAAGACAAAGCCCACCACAGGAGCTGGCTAGCTCACTTGTAAGAGCTACTGACTCAAATACAGGAAGTCATGCGTTTGAGCCCCGACACCGCTGCTTCTTTAGTTTTCTATAGTTATTAGAAAAAAAATTCTGGCAGTGAGGGTGATCAATGAGTGGAACAGGTTACTACGGGAGGTGGTGAGTTCTCCTTCAATGGAAGTGTTCAAACACAGGCTGGGCAAATATTTGTCTGGGATGATTTGGGAAGGTTGGGGAGGGGTTGGACCCGATGACCCTGGAGGTTCCTTCCAACTCTGGTAGGTTCAGTATGACATCTTTGCAATGTGACTAGCACTGACATAGGGGTTTATTATGAATACCAGAAGTATTTGGAAGCTGCTTATCCCCTTTTCTGTAGAAATGCAAAATGGGCATATTTCTTGAGGAGCTGGGAAAGATAACTGTCTGCAAATAGTATCTGATGTTCATGGCTAGCATAAGGGCACCTTTTTCATCTTGGGTTCTTAAAGTAGTTCATAGACAAACGATTCAGAAGAACCAAGATCTGTAGAGTTTGAAAGAAAAAAAAGATCTTTGTGACTGTAGCAATATGATTTTTGTAAAGGCACATACTGTCTACAATGCTAATTCTTACCGCTGAGTTTTTTGCAAACATCAAAATTGGTAGAAACACAAAAAAAGAAGTACGGCTCATATGACTGTGACAAATAAAGGTGCATCTGCGGCTGCCAGATGGCATCTTCTGAGCATACAATATACAATGAACTAACTTTACTGCCAAGCCTACATGCTATATATATAGAGAGTGATGCAGTCTGCTGCATTACCTAAGAGAACAGAAAGTGCCGTTTCCACAGATGATACTTTAAAGACTTTTTGCCCTCTCTTCTCATTAAAAAGAATCTTCACCCAAGAAAACCCCCAAAATTGGCCATATACCAGTAACTTTAATGTTTGATAACGGTTTTACTTACAGAGATAATGGAATTTTCCTGTTCTGTAGTGGCAGCCATTTTTGCAGAAACAGCAACAGGAAGTGCGGCCATATTGAGTGTTACCTTTTCAGAAACTAATGATCAACTGTTATTTTGTCAGCTTGTTCTATCAAGAACAACATGCTAATTTTACCAACAGCTGTTGAGAAGCTAAATCAAAAGTAACAACCAATAGAGATGGACGTCTTGTCAGCACTTATACAAACATGGTCACTGCAACTAAATATAATTATAGTTTTGCAAACTTTGGCTAGGAGTAGAGATGAGACAGCGTACTCATTAAGGGAAATTACTCGAGCGAGTATGGGCATTTTCGAGTACATGCCTGCTTGCCCGAAATGATTCGGGCGCCAGCGGGGGGTAGCGGGGGAGAGATCTCTCTCTCTTCCCCCCCGCCCGCTCCCCCATGCTCACTCCCGCAACGCACGCCTGCCGCCCCCCGAATCTTTTTGGGCGAGCAGGTATGCACTCGAAAATGCCCATACTCGCTCGAGTAATTTGCCTAAACGAGTACGCTCGCTCATCTCTAGCTAGGAGTCTACGTCTACCTTTAATAATATATGGTCATTTGTATGTTTTGTGTGAAAATTGTCTTTATGGTTCTACTTACATGACCATTATTCTTATGAGCCACAGAAACCAAGGCTATGGGCTCACAGGTCAAGGGGTGCTAAGCTTGGAGATGTAACGTTCATACTCACCCACCTTCCCAGATTGCCAGATTTGCATGGTCTACCTGCTAATCTGGCAATCAGTGGGTTGACTGGACTCTTTCACTTCATTGCGTGCACTCACTGTCCGATCATTATGCACAATGTCTGGGCGCCCACAAAGAAGAGGAGTCAGCTCATTGGACTGAGTTGCAGCTTTCCACATAGACAGCAAGGGAATAAAGGGGGAGGTAAGTATGGAAGTCTCATTCCGGAACTCAGCGCTCCCGTTCCTATGAGCCCATAACTTTAGTATATGGGACTTATAGGACTTCGGAAGTTCCCTTTAACCAGCATGTTTTCATTGTTCTTTGAAGGCCAGAATAGCTTATTCTGCTACATTGCTATATCCAGTAAAAAAATAAAACTTGATGGATCTATTGCATGTTGAAGAGTTCCAAAACTTTCCATTGAAAACAGTTCTGTCACATACTAACTTGTTCAAACTCCCGCACAACCTTCTTCTTCCTTCTTGCCGTTGCCATAATCAGTCTTGCAGTGGGGGCTGGTAAGAATTTCAGGCCAAGTAAAGTGAAGAGTGGAATTTAAAGGGGAATTCCGGTGATTCAAAGTGAAAGTTATATGCTTCATAATTTTGCAATATAATGGTATAACTTGTTTTACAAAGCTGCAGAGATATTGCTTCACCTGTAATCTCCCGCCTCTCCTTTCTGCTTAGTTCTACATTGGTATCCAGTGGTTGTGGCCTGTAGGCTCCGCTGTTTTACTGGTCAGGAATGCTCAGTGTCTTCAATCTCTGTAGTGATGACAGTTTGTATTGTCGTGAATGCACACTAATCAGTAACTGGCAGTGGGGCATTGTGGGAGATGCAGTTATTGCCCTCCTTGGAGGCCATTTTAAATGACAATGTGGAAATCTTAAGCTGGCTGGAAAGCAGTTGTGGCAAAGGTCAGCAAAAAAGATCAGATGGACATTTGGAATAATCAAAATAAGTGGAAACATTAGGGAGATTTTGAAAAGTTTGCCCAAAGTCCGGGATACCCTTGTAAGCTAACGGCTCACTGACATAAGGCCTGTGTTTTGTTACCTCCTCCTATAGATGTTTGACTCCTGACTTGACACGGCTTGTTCAACTCCTCTACTGCTTCTCCCCCCACTGTACCAGATACCTTGAATATCATTATCGAATACTTCACCCATCTGACAGCCTTCTTATCTTCTACTTTGCTGCACGCCAATTTCAGCTTGACCCCTGTTACCAATCCTTGTCTTATCCAACTACATGCGATGATTCACTCCTGGCACCGCATCTGTATCGGTCTAACTCCAGTAGCTGACTTTTTGTGTGCCTCACCAAGCTACTGTTTGAATCTCCTCTTATACCTTTCCTGGTATGGTATTAGTACATTTGCCACTGCCCATAGAAATCTTATCTTCTATTTCTTCCATTTGGTCCAATTTGCCTCCTGCTAATATTAATCAAAGAATGACTCAAAGGACCGACTAGCGGCACCTAAATCCTGGGGTCAGCTGAGTAACCTTATTCTCTGCAGAACCATTGGAATGGAAGGTGCTATAGCTGAAATTATGCCATCCGGTTGGCTCTTTTGCTGGGTATTATACACCAACGTGGACTGAGTCTCAGCATTGAAAGACTTTAAAAGGTAGTTCAAGAAAAAATGTAATTTACTGCGGAAGAATATTATGCAGGTTTTTACCTGACCCTCTAATATCTCTTGGTCAGTGTAATGATAAGTATTCAATGGCCCCTCAACATACAATATTAATTGGTTCTAGGATAACCATTGTATATTGACAATATTGTATGCTGGAACTATAACTATGGAAAACTGGTCATTGATTTTGAAGGCCAAAAATTGTAAAATTAAGCAGACAATATACAGATGAAGCAAATTCTTATATATAGCAGGCAGAAAGAACAGCTGGACGTTGCAAATCATATATATGTAGGGCAGGACATTCTTAAGGGTCTTGTACAATACATAAAAATTACATGGAGCCATCCTCACCTGCTGTCCAAAGTAGCAGCTCATCCTGACACAGGTAAGAGACAGGACAGAACATGTAGTATCACACTATACTGTAGAGAGGTGCTACTGAAAAAGCCAATACGTGCATTCACATCAGTAATACGGGGGTTTTACCAGTGATATGTGCATGCTCATTGACTGTACGTTCCAGCAAAGTGCACCTGACACATATCGGGACTGTCTGTGACATTGTACGTTGAATCTGGTTATGATGGTCCTGGAAAGACAGCTGCATTGTATCCTGAGGCCATTGTAACTTGAGGGACCACTATAGTTGCTTATGAAAACATAATGTGTGTGGGCCGTTTCAGACACCTATTGCAAACACGTTGCCTATACATTAGCTTCCTTTCAGCACATCCTGCCATTTGTGGAAGGACCCTCAATAGTGTACTGTATATAGTGAGCTGTCAGGCACCACCAGGGTGTTAGCCCTATGTAGGAGTCATGTTCGAGTTTCAGAGCAAATGCTATTGTTTCGTTTCTAGTATGAACATGCATAGCAGTAACCATCATATTACAAATACATGTATATATACTGTAGATATTAAATGGCCCGAAGAAGGTGCAAGCCTGTCACCGGAAGGCCTTACCCTATACTTCTGCTGCTGCACTATTGTTCTTTCTGGAATTATCAATAAATCCTGTGGATTATAGCCTACTTCTCAATTGGTGGAATTCCTTATTGGATCATTGCTATTTTACATGCCAACCTGGGTTTAGGGGGTTAATATTGGTTTTCATATTCCCCTCCACTGGAGTAAGTGCCTTACTATTTCTTCTGCATTACTTATTTATGACTAGTCTATTACCCTTAGTGCTACCTATTTGTTATTCCTGTGGTTGTTTTTGCCTGGGTCCCGTAGGTTCCTGGACTGGTGGTGAGCACCCTCCTGTGCCGGATGTCCTGTGAACTGCATTATTGTATTCAATGCCTTTTCTGGCTCTTATGTGTATAGAGGTTACTTTCTTTGGGTTTCCCTATTTACAACGGGTGAGTGTTTGATTTGTTTCTTCTTCTACTTCATCCCTTTGGCTTTTGAAGTGCTATCACATACCATTTTTGTAATCTCTACATTAGCGTTTACTGTACAGGAGATATTAAATGTCTACACACCCCTGTTAAAACGGCATGTTATGTTAAAAAAAATCCAAAAAGATGAAACATTTCAAATTCCCCCTTCAATGTGACCCATAATTATTTGTACAATGCCACTAAAAAAGTGAAATCTTTTAGGATGGAAAAACAAAAATAGCAAAACTAAAATTATGTGGTTGCATAAGTATGAACACCCTCTAACATCTGGAGATGTGGTTGTGTTCAGAATTAACCAATCACATTTGATGATGATTATCTGTTCAGTTGTAACCGACCTTCGGTCGCTCTATGAATCCATGTTCTCCACGCATTTCTGTCTTTCGTCGCTTCTTTCAGTTCGGTGATTGATATGTTCGTGGTGGCCCTGATTGTATTTAGCCATCTTGTTCTTTATCGGCCTGATCTTCTCTCAATCAATTACATTTAAACTCATGTTAAATAATATTCGGTACTCAGCTGCCATTATTTACAATGATTCTGATTTCCCCCATATAAAGTTCATCTCTTCTAGTAGGATTTTCAGGACATTTTCTTAGTTTCATTTTCCAGCAAAAGCCATGGTCCATAAAGAGCTTAAAATACATCAAAGGGATCTGATTGTTGAAAGGTATTAGATGAGACAGGGGTACCAACATTTTCCATAGCATTACATATACCATGGAACACAGTGTAGATGGTCATCAAGAGGTGGATTAAATTTTGGACAACAGTGACATTACCAAGAACTGGACGTCCCTCAAAAATTACAAAAAGACTGGAAGAAAATTGGTTTGGGAGGCTGTTAAGAGGTCTAAAGCAACATGAAAGGAGCTGTAGGAATTTCTGACAAGTACTCATTGTGTAGTGTATGTGACAACCATCTACCATATTCCTCATATGTCTGGGCTGTGAGGTAGGTTGGCAAGATGGATGCCTTATTTAACAAAGAAAAGTATCCAAGCTCGGCTATGTTTTGCCAAAAACGTACATCAAGTCTACCAAAAGTATGTGGGAGAACGGGTTACGGTCTGATGATACCAAGATTGAACTTTTTGGCCATAATTCTAAAAGGTATGTTTGACGCAAAGCAACACTGAGCATCACCAAAAGATCGCCATATCCACAGTGAAGATGGTGGAGGCAGCACTATGCTTTGGGGCTGTTTTTCTGCTGCTGGAACTGGACTTTTAGTCAAGGTGGAGGCCATTATGAACAGTTCCAAATGTCAGTCCATTTTGGCACAAAACCTTCAGGCCTCTACTAAAAAGCTGAAGATGAAGAGGAATTTTACCTTTGAGCGCGACAACGAACCAAAGAATACCTCCAATCAACAAAACAATGGCTTCGCCAGAAGAAGATCGAAGTTTTGGAATGGCCCAGCCAGAGCCCCAACCTGAATCCCATTGAAGACCAGTGGGTTGACCTGAAGAGTGCGGTACACAGATGATACCTTTGCAACCTGACAGATTTGGAGCACTTTAGCCAGGAAAAGTGGGAAAGATTGCCAAGTCAAGATGTGCCATGCTGATAGCCACCTACCCAAAAAGACGGAATGCTGTCATAAAGTCAAAGGCTACATCAACAAAGCATTAGTCTTAGGGTGTATGTACTTATACAAGCACATCATTTTTGTTTTTTTTTCCACCCTAAATGATTTCGGTTTGTGTTCCAATGGAATTGTACAGATTATAATAATTATGTGTCACATTGAAGGTGGAAATAAATCCAAAATGATTCATCTTTGTCAGATTTTTTAGCATGACTAAAACATGGCACTTTAGCAGGGGGTGTGTAGACCTTTTTATATCCACCGCAGATGTTAGGGGCTTGTTTACAGGGTTTTTAAGGCTTAAGTGTGTTGCTGTTCAGATCTGGCGAGCACCTGGTTGTACATGTATCTGAGCAGCTTGCTTTATTTCCCCTCTTTTATTATAGCATTGGCAACGTAACCAAATATAAGCCCCGTACAGCTTAGATTGTGATTTCAGAAAATTTCTATGGGCTTATGATTTTTACAGAAACAAAGAAAACCTCTGCTGCGCTCATCTGTTTCACTTATCTATATGGACTCCACAGTGCGGCATTTTGTTATTTTGAAAAGCAATTGCGCAGAATGAGGAACAAAAGCAGCGAGTACAGAACACACACTTATGAAAACTGATGAATAGGAAAGAGGTAATTGCTCATAGTAACCAATTAGATGAACACTGAATGTCTTTTTATAGTCCATTTAGAAGACTACAAGCGTGTTTTTGATTAGCTCCAGTTTTAATAAGCCGGCATCTAAAGTCCTCTGACTGTTAGCAATATAGGGCAACATTTACACGTTACATATGTATTAATGGATAAAAGGATGGTATAATGTTAGCAACCCTTTATAGAAAAATATGCTTTATGAAGGGATCGGGTTTATTCTACACTTTTGAATGTTTATGCTCAACAAGAAACCATTTAAATTAGATAAGTTTTTTTTTATTTTACTGCAAAAATCTTTCATACTTTCAGCTAGGTGCACGCTAGCTGTAACTGCGAATTGCGCTTGACAGACTTTGGCGTAACTCACATTGGACAACCCATGGGCACCAGTCCATGTGCTATCCAATAAACACAGCAGATTCACTAGCATATCTTATTTCTTGTCCAGGAGTTTGTTTTTACATAGTCCGTATGAAAAAAATGGCCATGTGTATAGCCTCATAGGATAAAACTGGACCGTGTGTAATATATATTCAATTACAACTGTCACCCTATAGGAGGAAGGGAGTAAAAAAATTATATATGGTATTGCACAGCCAAGAGTAACAAAAGATCTGTTGGTAAAATGTAGTCATGGACATGAAGCACAGAAGTCTACTATTACTAATGGTGTGATTGAGAACAATGAGGATAGAGCATTGTATAGATATTTAGGTTCTGTTTCATTGAACTTTCTTCTTCTTGCCTGAAATATGTCTTTATGATCTTGGCAAGCAGTCAACAAATGGAAACATTCTTGCTTAAACCCAGAGATTATCATGAAAATGTACTGATGAGGCTGGTTTCACATCTGCATTGAAACCTCCGGTTGGAGGTTCCGTTGCAGATCCGACCCAAAATACTGTCCAAAAGCCGGGCAGCTGAGACAGAACCATTCGACCTCAGGGATTCCCCTTTCTTGCTCCCCAAATGGAGCAGAAAAGTGGAACTCTGAGTGCAGATGTGAAACCACCTTGACACAAGTAAATGGCTCACTAGAGCTCTGTTTTCTGGAACTGTGCAGCAGTGTAACCAGGAAATGAATGTTTCCATTCTCGATAGTTGGAGAGATCTTGTAAACTGATCATATTGATACAAAGTGAATTACATTTTACTTTGTAACACTCTTTTGCTGGAATTTTCAGGGGGCTTGAAATATAAGCTCTACCCCAAAATAAGTCCTAGATACATTTAGAGAAAAAAAAACTAAAATTACCTAACAGGTGCTGTCCGCTCCCCCACACTTCTCCTTTGGCAGTTCTGCAGCACGTTTGTAGTCTTCAGCCATCGCTTCCCAGGGGGTTTAAAAATCACGTCTTCAGGAAGCGCTAGCATTGGTTCTCGAGTACCGCGGCTCAGCCAATCCCTGCAGCACTCGATGAACAAATCGCCTATTCAATGCGATGACTGTGATTGGTACATCGAGTGCTACAGTGATTGGTTCTCGAGCACCGCAGCTCAGCCAATCAGGGCCAGTGCTTCCTGGAGGCGGGATTTATGAACCCCATTACCAGAGAGCAGTGGCTGAAGATTACAAACAAGTGCTGCGGAACTGCCAGTGAAGTGTGATGGTGAAGTGCGTTGGACCTGTTAGGTGATGTATTGTTTTTTGTTTAGTACAACTAGGGCTTATTCTAGTTACAAACAGTAGGACTCCTTACAGTAAAAGTTGCACCATACCGCACGAAAACAGCGATTTAGTGTGATGTGATGCAACACAAAGGAAGGCTCTATAGGGAAACATGGGCTACAAAACATCGCAAATTGCGGCTGTATAGAGCATGCCACGATTTTTTTTTTCTCACAATATAGCAGCCTACCTAACATCTCTAATGTGAAGAACCCCATTGGAGAGCATGGGCTTCACATACATGCAACTTGAAGCACTGTCGCATCGCGAGAAAAATCACACAATCTTGTTGTCTGTTTGAGAGATGCCTAAGGCCTCATGTCCACTAGGAAATTCGGGCCCGTGCCGATCCTCCATGTAGAATCTCGCAGTGGGTCCCTCCTTTCCCGCGGACATGAGGCCCGAAAATAGATTTTACTTACCTGTCCAGATACTGCGGGTTCCCGTCCGTTGCGGCCGGATCTTCTTTGCTTCTGCCTGGCAGTGGTGCTCGGCCCGCCGGCAGCTTGCCGCGCACATGCAACGTGCACTCTTTATTTATTTATTTTTTAACTACTGCTCTCCCGCGTCAGAGAGCAGAAATTCAGCTGCGGGTGTACTGCGGATCCAGAGTGCTTCCATAGGCTTTTATGGAAGCCTGCGGGAGACCCGCAAAAAATGGAGCATGCTACGGGTGTTTTCCTGCACGTGCGATCCACGCCACAGGGAAAATTGACATTCGCAGGTATTTACTTACCTGCGGGTGTCCAATGCATCCCTATGGGCGCGGATCACACGTGTGGGACAACCGCACAGATTTTTTAATTCTATTTGGCCAGTGGACGTGAGGCCTAAGGGTCCTTTTACATAAATGGTCTATAACTAGCCCCTTTAGGGTACGCTCAGACATAGTGTATTTCATATGGATTGGTGCAGATTTTGAAGGAGATCTGCAGTAGAATTCACTCCTTTAATTGAAAGGGTGAATCTGTATTAAGAAAAAAAAAAGTGTCCAAATCCACCGTAAAAAAGTGCAGGTTTTGATGCGGTATTTGATGCAGATCTGCATCTAAACCTGCAACGTGTGAACGCACTCTAAGGGCTTATTCAGACAGGCGTATATCGGCCGAGTTTTCACGCCGGGCTGATAGAAGCTGTCCCTCTCTACAAGGTGAGTAAAAGAAATGAAAAAGGAGGGTGGAGCAAGGCCCAGTGAGGGTGGTGGAATATTTATGGAATACACAGAGTTTTCAATGATTGAGTATTTTGAATGGTGGAGGTGCTGCCAACCAGATGACGCTCCACCAGTGTGGGCGTAAGTGTAGCGAAAAGGATGTGAAAAGAACTGGTATGGAGGCGCAACACTCAAAGCTACTAGAAGATGTTGATCAAAGTCCAATGTGTGATGGTGAAAGCACTTCTTTTTTTGCTGGTTTTTAATTTCTGAAAAAATAATAAAAAAGAAGTGCTTTCACCATCACACATTGGACTTTGATCAACATCTTCTAGTAGCTTTGAGTGTTGCGCCTCCATACCAGTTCTTTTCACATCCTTTTCGCCTCTCTACAAGGGGCCGGGCTGGGAGCAGTGCCCTGAGCTCCTGCCCCCTCTCCACCATTTGCAATGGGAGGGGTGGGGCAGGGGCGGAACTTAACTCTGCCCCTGCCCATCCTATTGCAAATAGTGGCGAGGGGCGTGAGCTCAGTGCACGGCTCCCGGCCCACCTCCTCCCCCTGCAGAGAGAGACCCAGCCGATACACACACGTCAGAATAAGCCCTTAGCATAAAGGCACTTGAAATGTTTTTAATTTGAACAGAAAAAAAATATTATATTGCAGCTACACTTTCAAATTGGGAAACTGTCAGGAAAGAATGTTCTGTATGAGTGATCATTCACAATTTACGACTGTTTGTCTACCCATTTCAGCATCACATCCTATTTGCATGCTGAAGATGAATGATCATTTTTTAGGTCTACCTAAAAGATGCAATCAACGGCAAATGAACAATTTATCATTTGATCACTTTGCATGTTTACACAGGAAATTATTGGGATAAACACTCGAAGGATCAATCATTCGGCAGGTAATCACTCCACTGAAGAGGCATTTAACTCATAGGACTGCAGAAAAAGACAACATTTTTTAAATTTGCATAATTTTTAATTTGTACTAAAAACAAAAAACTGTATTTGTTAACCATTGAAAACATTTTTTGTAAATCAAAGTTTATCGAGTCCAGTGTCATAAATGTAATCAGAACAGAACATGATCCATCATTTCCAATATTGGCGAATTTTTGAATGATTTGCAGAATTGTGCCTGAAATCGTGCAGAACCTGTATAAGAAAGCTCTGCTCTAAACACTTCCAATGACACCAGGATTTTGAGATTATGTCCCAGCCCATGTGCTACAGGTATTCTCAAATTTTTTGGGGGCTTTTTTACAATGCGGTACAGCGCTGTTTAATGAGAACATTTCAAAGCTTGTGAACAAGATTTCCAACCTGTGTTCTCCACTCTTTTATTGGAGGTTCCCCAACAGCAACCAATTTCTTCAATAAAAATGCAGGCTTCATGCTTGGGACATCCGGATGTTCTTTATGGTATTTTTCAAGTACATCCAACACTTTACCTAAGCCAACAGTGGAGGCATAATACATTATGCCACCTCTGTATTTAGGCCAGCCATAACCATTGTTGTAGATAACATCAATATCCTCTGGACCAGAGGCTATGCCATCTTCTAGGACACGGAATCCTTCATTGATAAGAGCATACACGCAACGTTCAAGGATCACTTCTGGGCTTGCTGGTCGCTGTTTGATTTGGTGAGTGTTTCTATACTTGTGAAGGACATCTTTTACCCAAGGATCAGGGTGGGCAATTCTGCCACCAGGTTTATCATATAGGTACCAGCCTTTACCAGTTTTTTGTCCAAATCTTCCCAATTCACAAAGCATATCAGGAAGTGGGCTGTACCTATTGCCCAGCCTTTGTCTGGCAGGAGTTCCCTGGGGGACTTTATTACCAGTTAAACCTTTTTCCGTTCTTGCCCTCCAGCCCACATCCAAACCAGCCAGGTCCATCATGCGAAAAGGGCCCATTGTAATGCCAAAATCTTCAAGAACTTTGTCTACATCTTCTGGATAGCATCCTTCCTCTATGAGATAATTGGCTTGATCGACATATGGTCCTAAAAGTCGATTTCCAACAAATAATGGGCAGTTTCCAACAAGTACTGACACTTTTCCCAATGTTTTGCCTAGCGTCATAGCTGTTGCAATGGTCGTGAGAGAAGTCTGCTGACCTCTCACCACTTCAAGAAGTCTCATGATGTTGGCAGGAGAGAAAAAGTGAGTGCCAATGACTAGATCAGGGTGGTTTGTGACAGCTGCAATTTCATCAATATTAAGACCTGACGTGTTAGTGCAAAGGAAGGCATCCGGCTTACAAACGGACTTCAGTTTACGAAAGATCTCCTTTTTCAGTTCAGTATTTTCATAGACTGCTTCAATAACTAAATCTACATCATGAAGTTCTGCAAAGTGAAGTGTGAAATGCACAGGAGCCAATACGGTACCTGGAGCTAACCCCTGCTTTAGTAACTTCTCAGCTTCACGTTCCAGTAGACCTTTCACTGCCTTCTTACCAATCTCCAATTGCTGGGCATCCTGTTCTAGTGCAATCACAGGAATATTTGCCTTAGCTAATGATGTGGCTATTCCTCTTCCCATTGTTCCCAGTCCTGGTAAGAAGAAAAAAGTATGAAAAAGAATCATAAATACAATTATATACATAAATCACACAAGGCGTGCCACTAATCTTTGTATATACAGTAGATCGTTATTAAGAAAATTAATAATTCAAGCAAAATGTGACCCAAAAAAAACCAATAGTAAAACAGGGAAAAAAAACAACAAATGTTATTCTTCAAACACAAAAACTAGTAATTAGAGATGAGCGAGTATACTCGCTAAAGACAATTGCTCGAGCGAGCATTGCCTTTAGCGAGTATCTCCCCGCTCGAGACAGAAGATTTGGGTGCCGGCGTGGGGGAGCGGTGAGTAGCGGCTGTCAGCAGGGGGGGGGGGGGGGAGAGAGGGAGAGAGAGATCTCCCCTTCGTTTCGCCCCGCTCTCCCCCGCAGCTCCCTGCCCGCCGCCGGCACCCGAACTTTCTGTCTCGAGCGGGGGAGATACTCGCTAAAGGTAATGCTCGTTCGAGCAATTGCCTTTAGCGAGTATACTCGCTCATCTCTACTAGTAATGCATGTTAGAAACAACAGACTGAAGGTGCCACCAATGTATAACTTTCAGAACAGCCCTGTAAAGCCTATCTCCACCTTTGCAAAGAAACTTTTTTTCTCTTAATGTATAAAAAACTAAAATTGATCCAACTTTGCAATAGGTCTTTAGTAGAGATGAGCGAGCATACTCGTTAAGGCGATTTACTCGAGAGAGCATCGCCTTTTTCGAGTACCTGCTGGCTCGTCCCTGAAGATTTGGGGGGGCTGGGGGGGACGTCGGACGGGAGCGCGGTGGAGAGTGAGAGATCTCTCTCTCCCGATCCCCTCTGCAACCCCCCGCGCCCCCCCCGAATCTTCAGGGACGAGCCAGCAGGTACTTGAAAAAGGCGATGCTCTCTCGAGTAAATCGCCTTAACGAGTATGCTCGCTCATCTCTAGTCTTTAGTGAAAATGTTCCCGTAGTTCCTACAGTTTTGTCTCTACATCATCTATCCAAACTATGTGTCTCTATTGTAACAGACAACAAATAAACAGAGAGTAGGAATATCCCTTTTTTACTGCAGTCATTGTAACAAAGAAGCATCCTGTTAATGTATGGCACTTTAGAGATATACAACGCACAACTGTTATTAAAAGGTAAATAAGGGAGATGGAACAATACCACTGTAGCGCCACCTATTGGAAGGCAGCATTCCTGCAAGTCAATGTTAGACTCTTTATACAAGCCTTGTAATAATGACTGGGAATTGAAAGCCAAGCCACAATCCACACACAGACAGCTGTTTTGGGGTGTTTGTTCTTCCTCAGTGTGTAGTAGGTTTCTGGCTTGGCTGGTGAGAGGCCTGTCACATAGATCAGGAACGCTATACTTTCTCCTTATGGAGAGAATCTAGAAGGTGGGTGAGTGAGGAGACTTATAAGGCCATTTATGCTCCACTGGGTTATATGAAAAACTAGCTGATATACCCGGCTTCGCCCGAGTTAATTTGGTACTGGTGTTTATCTGGTGTTCACACGGAAAATCTTATGAAGTCGTGGTTACTTTAGAAATACCGGAAAAACATATGTTCACCATTTTGCATAGTTCTCTGCGTTACCTGGGAGACACCACAGGGAGGTAACCATGCGACGTTTCCTTTATATAAAATGACATCAGGAAGTGAGAAAATTACATTCCATACGTAAAATTTGGACGCTAATTCTTTTGCGCATAGAATTGAATAATCGAGGTGGGACCCATTAGCTTTTCCTATTTATGACATAATCAATGCTCGTGCCAAATTTCACGTTTCTATATGACACCGGAAAGTGAGAAAATTACATTGCGTATGTAAAATTTGGACGCTAATTCTTTTGCGCATAGAATTGAATACTCGAGTTAGGACCCATTAGCTTTTCCTATTTATGACATAATCAATGCTCGTGCCAAATTTCACGTTTCTGACACCAGAAAGTGAGAAAATTACATTCCGTACGTAAAATGTGGACGCTAATTCTTTTGCGCATAAATTGAATAATCGAGTTGGGACCCATTAGCTTTTCCTATTTATGACAATCAATGCTCGTGCCAAATTTCACATTTCTATGACACCGGAAAGTGAGAAAATTCCATTCCGTACGTAATATTTGGACGCTAATTCTTTTGCGCACAGAATTGAATAATCGAGTTGGGACCCATTAGCTTTTCCTATTTGTGACATAATCAATGCTCGTGCCAAATTTCACATTTCTATGACACCGGAAAGTGAGAAAATTCTATTCCGTACGTAAAATTTGGACGTTAATACTTTTGCACTAGAATTGAATATTCGAGTTAGGACCCATTAGCTTTTCCTATTTATGACATAAATCAATGCTCGTGCCAAATTTTACGTTTTTAATGACACCTGTAAGTGAGAAAATTACATTCCGTACGTAAAATTTGGACGCTAAATCTATTGCGCATAGAATTGAATAATCAAGTTGGGACCCATTAGCTTTTCCTATTTATGACATAATCAATGCTCGTGCCAAATTTCACGTTTCTATGACACTGGGAAGTGAGAAAAATATATTCTGTACGTAAAATTTGGATGCTAATTATTTTGCACATAGAAATGAATAATCGAGTTGGGACCAATTAGCTTTTCCTATTCATGACATAATCAATGCTCCTGCCAAATTTTGAGTTTCTATGACACCGGGAAGTGAGAGAATTAGATTCCGTACGTAAAATTTGGATGCTAATTCTTTTGCGCATAGAATTGAATAATCGAGTTGGCACCCATTAGCTTTTCCTATTTATGACATATTCAATGCTCGTGCCAAATTTCACGTTTCTATATGACACCGGAAAGTGAGAAAATTACACTGCGTATGTAAAATTTGGACGCTAATTCTTTTGCGCATAGAATTGAATACTCGAGTTAGGACCCATTAGCTTTTCCTATTTATGACATAATCAATGCTCGTGCCAAATTTCACGTTTCTATGACACCGGAAAGTGAGAAAAATACATTCCGTACGTAATATTTGCACGCTAATTCTTTTGCGCACAGAATTGAATAATCGAGTTGGGACCCATTAGCTTTTCCTATTTGTGACATAATCAATGCTCGTGCCAAATTTCACATTTCTATGACACCGGAAAGTGAGAAAATTCCATTCCGTACGTAAAATTTGGACGCTAATTCTTTTGCGCATAGAATTGAATAATCGAGTTGGGACCCATTAACTTTTCCTATTTATGACATATTCAATGCCCGTGCCAAATTTTAAGTTTCTATGTGAGAAAATTACATTCCGTACGTAAAATTTGGACGCTAATTCTTTTGCGCATAGAATTAAATAATCGAGTTGGGACCCACTAGCTTTTCCTATTTATGACATAATCAATGCTCGTGCCAAATTTCACGTTTCTATGACACTGGAAAGTGAGAAAAATATATTCTGTACGTAAAATTTGGACACTAATTATTTTGCGCATAGAATTGAATAATCGAGTTGGGACCAATTAGCTTTTCCTATTCATGACATAATCAATGCTCGTGCCAAATTTTGAGTTTCTATGACACCGGGAAGTGAATTAGATTCCGTACGTAAAATTTGGACGCTAATTCTTTTGCGCATAGAATTGAATAATCGAGTTGGGACCCATTAACTTTTCTTATTTATGACATATTCAATGCCCGTGCCAAATTTTAAGTTTCTATAACATTGGGAAGTGAGAGATTTCGATTCCGTACGTTAAATTTCGACGCTAATTCTTTTGCGCTAGAATTGAATAATCGATTTGGGACCCAATTACTTTTCCTATTTTGGAGATAATCTATGCTTGCCCAAAATTCATGTTTCTACGACATCGGGAAGTTGGAGAACTTTTGGCGAGTCAGTCAGTCAGTGAGTCAGTGAGGGCTTTCGTCTTTATATATATAGATAAGGGAGATGAACAATACCTCTGTAGTGCCACATATTGGAAGGCAGCATTACTGCAAGTCAATGTTAGACTATTTATACAAGTCTTGTAACAATGACTGGGAATTGAAAGCCAAGCCAGAATCCACACACAGACAGCTGTTTCGGGGTGTTTGCCCCTCATCAGTGTGTAGTAGGTTTCTGGCTTGGCTAGTGATAAGCCTGTGATGTGAATCAGGAACGCTAGATTTTCTCCTTAGGGAGAGCACCTAGAAAGTGAATGAGTGTGGAGACATATATGTGATTAAAATGTGTAACATCAGTTCAGACGTGTAACTTATTCCATTACCTTACAGGCATTGTATCATTTAAGGCTGCAAGAAATAGAGATAACTATTTTATCTTGGCCCCAATAAGGCATGGGGTGCACATGTACTTGTTACATAATAATGATATTTTGCCAATCCCTGCATTACAACCAGTAATGTAACGCATGGGTGATGCATCCGGATCTTGTACAAGGATTGCACACTGTCCTGATACAGGACTGGATATGTATGGTTTCTGATAAGACTCATTCCTATATAAACTGAGCTTATATTCCATATTTTTTTGGACTAGAGATGCACTATTTGGCAAGAAGAAATCTTGCCAAAAAGTGTGTGCGTCCTATAAGCCAAACTCAGAAGGCTCTGGTAGTGCCATACCCCCTGACTGCTTGCTTCATGGTTAGCCATAGCGCTGACAAAGCCCTGAGAGTACTGTGAGTTTGCACGGTTCTCTCCCTCCCTGCCCGACAGCGATATGTGTAATCAGTGGTGGGCAGAAGAGTAAGCACCACATTCAGCCTTCAGAGACTTTGTAGATGGGGATAGAAATACCGACCTCCCACTGAGAAGATCCCTGAAGAATAAAACCCAAAAGGAAGAAGAAGCAATAAAGGACCTTTGATGATCATATGATTGTTCTGATGCCTGAGGGAGAAGAGCAACTCTGGCTGCAGAAGATTAACCCTTTCCACCATGAGAACTAAAAGTGTGTGCAAGTACATGTAGTGAAAACGGTGTGGTTGCACAACAGAGCAAGCGGACACATTCTGAAAACATTTATGTGGCAGCAAAAAGTAATCAGATGTCTACATCTATCGCTGTAAACATATTAAGACTAGGGATGAGCGATTCGGGGGGCCGGCGGCGGGCGGGGAGGAACGGAGGGGAGATCTCTCTCTCCCCCCGCAACTCACCTGTCACCCGCGCCGGCCCCTGAATCTTTAGAGACGAGCAGGGAGATACTCGGCTAAGGCACTACTCGCTCGAGTAATGTGTCTTAGCGAGTATACTCGCTCATCTCTAATTAAGACATATTCAAAGAACTGTATTTTTGGTCCCGGTCTGTTTTATGGGCAGCACACAACCCACTATACCCTAGGGGACTGTGTACACAAGTGCCGGTTTGTGTGAAATTAATTTGCTGCATGTCCAATTTTCACCCGTATCACAAACGAAAATAGGGCATGCAATGTCCACTGCCTGTGCAGATTGCCCAGCACACAGGGGGATGTCAGTATGCTGTCTGATGGCAGTTGCCCTCTTTGGTGCCACTTGCATATGGCTGTGTGAATCAAGTTTAACAGGAACAGACTGTTGGCTATTACCCCTTTCCAATCCACTGTCTGACCTCTGAAGACATTATGATTAAAGGCTGTACAGCTCTGATGTTGGAAGACGTCCGTCGGGGTTCTCTTACTGTATATCATCAGCCTGATAGCACTGTTGTATAACAGCAGAAAAAGAGTAAGCCCCCTAGGAAAACCAGGATACAAATTAGATTGGAAAGAGTTAACTCCCACACGTACCCTAGAATATAAAAACCGGAAGCACTATCCTAAACCAACCTAAGGCCAACTACACATGGGCGAGCACGATATAGGGTGTTTTTATATCAAAGACGCCTCCCATCACTTCAGTAAAGTAGCGGTCCTCCGGCGTGGCCTTCAGCTGCGTCGGAGAATCGGAAAAGGTTTCCCATTGTCTTCAATGGAAAACCTTGCATCACACTCACGTGCACGTCGCACGCCATATGATGCACTTTAGTGTCCCGTTGAAAACAATGGGCGATGCATTCCTCAGAATGCGAAAAGATGGGACATTGCTCATCTACATGACTATTCAAACGAATGGGGTTCATATTCATTGGAGATTTGAACGTCTCATCTCGCGTGAGTTTCTCGGCCGTGTGAAAGTGGTCTTGGGGTGCTATTATACAAGCGCTAGCATTATCGGCTAGCGAACGCAATTAGCGCTGTTAATAAGCTGTAATTACTCGTGTAATAGCGCTCTTATGACATTGAACCCACAACTTCGTTAGACCACCTGGGAAATTCTAAGTAGTATAAAATATTTTTCTCAACTTTTTCATTGTCTAAACCTGGTTGCATCTTAGAATCCAAAAAATACAGTACATCCTTTTACTTGAAAAAAGTGTTCGATAAATGCTATTCCTTCATCACTAACAAAATGGTATAGGATGCTCTAGAGAACATCAAATCACCTGTGGGTTCTCCAGAAGGAGGGTAAGTGGACATCTGGTCTTTCGCCCCTTACAGTGAAGCAAGTCTTAGGCTTTATTCATACGGGCACTTTATCGCGGCAATTGTCCTGTGATAAAATGCGGGCCGAAAATCGTGGCGATTTGCTGCATTGATACCAATGCATTTGTTCAGATGGGTGATTTTTGGGTAGCGTAAAATCTGCGACTTGCACTTTTTGGTCATGTTGCATGTTTGTCAGAAGCTGTCCCGGCCGAGGTGCTCTAACTGCAGCAATTGCTAGCAAAAATCGAGAGACGGCCCCCTGCCAGATGGCGGAGGCCTCCTGGTCTTCCGTGGCACTTGTGGGTGCAACAGATAGGCAACGGTACCTCCTCTGACATCAACACTGAATGGAACAATGCTCCCGGTCGTGGTCATTCTAGATCGGCACTACGGACCCTCTCCATATACTTTAGTGGAAACAGGGCCACATGCAAACGCAGCCACCTTTCTATTGAAGTATATGGAGAACTTGCTCCAGATTATTTATGTTTTTTAAATTGGGGTTGCCCAGAACTTGACACTGTATTCCAGATCAGGTCTAACCAAGGAAGAGTAAAGGGGGATAATTAACTCACATGATCTAGACTCTATGCAGCTCTTAATACATCCCAGAATTGTGTTTGCCTTTTTTGGCTGCTGCATCACACTGTTGACTCATGTTCAGTTTGTAATCTATTAGTATACCCAAGTCTTTTTCACATGTGCTGCTGCTTAGCCCAATTCCTCCCATTTTGCATGTGCTTTTTACATTTTTTTGCCCAGATGTAGGACCTTGCATTTCTCCTTATTAAATACCATTCTGTTAGTTGCCGCCCACTGTGCAAGCTGAAGCACTGTGTTCTGTATAAGACCCTGAAGAAGCTCCTGTCCTCTACATAAATATGATTTACAGTTTCCATCAGTTTTTTCTGAGCTTTGGAGCCAATTACCAGTTTTCCATAGAGTTTTGATTCCAACACACAACGGTCACCCCAGAACCAATGAATATTGTATGTTGAGAGATCATGGTATAGGTGAAAAGTCTTCTGCAAAGTAAGGAATATGCCAACAATGTCTCCCTCTACAAAGCCTCATGTACACGGCTACAATTATGTACAATCGATGTGTAAAGCTCAAAGATCCCTGCATAAAACGGGTTAAATAATGTAAAGAATATACATAGTAGGGAAAAAAATTCAATCTACTTGTTTCCTGTAAAGCCCAGAAATCTCTTGCATTGCCTAAAGAAAGATGATATTTCGACTAAGGCAGCGAGCGGGGCAGTTCTAGTGTGGAGAGAAGAAATATCTGGTGATTAATCGCATTAATATACATAAAGCCTTTCGCAGACCAGCCGTATTGCTGTGAAACTCATTTAGTGGAGTCTATGAAAAATTAATATCTCTATTATATCTGGAGGCAGTATGCCTTGAAGCTTTTTTTTTATTTTAATTTTCAGGTGTCAACAAACAAGTCTTTTTCTGCATGGTCTTATTTTGTACTGTCGAGATAAGAGGTAAATTAATTACAAGGTTGTTGGAGCTTTGTCGGTCATTTTGAAATGAAAGAACTATAACCGCTAATATGCTGGAATCAGTCTCATATGACTGACAGGCAAATGACGCAGCATATTCAGACAGTTTAGGGACAGAGATGAGCGAGTGTACTCGCTAAGGGCAAATACTCGAGCGACTATTGCCTTTTGCGAGTACCTGCCTGCTCATCTCAAAAGATTCGGGTGCCGGCGGGGGTGAGTGATGAGTTGTGGGAGTGAGCAGGGGGGAAGGGGTGGGGGTGAAGAGACCTCCCGAATCTTTTGAGACGAGCGGGCAGGTACTCGCAAAAGGCAATACTCGCTCGAGTATTTGCCTCAGCGAGTACGCTCCTTCATCTCTATTTAGGAGCACTATACAGCTGGTTGAACAACCTCATTAGCCCCTTAGAGACCAGACAACTTTATGACTTAAGGACCAAGTGATTTTCATCGTCAGAATGAAAGAGACACAACTCGGTGACATAGCCATATGAGGGAGTTTTTAGTGGGACGAGTTGTATTTTTGAATGGCGCCACGCTGGGGTACATATAATGTATTGTAGAACTTTTATTACATTTTTTAGGGGAGAGATGGAAAATACATCCAGAAATTCCACCATTGGTTTTGTTTTGACAGCCTTCACCATTCGGTAAAAATAACATGATCATTTTCTTATCTGGATCAGCACAATTAATGCGATACAAAGTTTATATAGGTCCGTTGTGCGTGTTAATATTCCCCAGTGGGGAGTACCCTTGTCACTGAACACTGTGACAGCACTGTCACAGTGTTTACTGACAAGGGGACTCCTCATGTGTCTGAAGAATTCCCCTGTCACAACTGTGACAGCTGTGGCAGAGGATTGCAATGTTCTCCCATTGTTTTCAATGGAACCGACACTTCTGCAGCCCCACTGAAAGCAATGGGCTGCCGGCAAGCCCTTCAGGGATTTTCGAAGAAGGGCTTTAAATATAATCCCTTCCCTGCAAATCATCCCTAGAATGTGTTAAAAATAAAAAAAAATTATACTCACCTCTCCGCAGCTGCCGGGGCTCAGGTGTGTCCAGCCGTGTCTTCTCCCTGCACTGCTCTGAATCTCTGCCTGCTGAAAGGGCTGTATCTGATTGGCTGAGTGCTCAGCCAATCACAGGCAGCGCTCAGCCATTCATTGAATGACAGCTGAACGCTGCCTGCGATTGGTCAAAGTGCTCAGCCAATCACCAGGCAGCGCTTGGCCATTCGCTGAATTCACAGCTGTAGCAGGGGAATTCTTCAGCCCTGCAGGCAGTCCCCTTTTCATTGAACACTGCATTCATGCGTGTCTGTGCATGTACGTGGGTACGCAGTTTTGTGCACACCTATGTACGCACACGCACACGCTCATCTGAATGCACCCTTAACTGCATTTTTTGTTCTTTAAATAAACTTTATTGAATTGTTTTGACACTATTTTTTTAGTCTCTGAATATGGCTTGAAGAGGTGATTGTTTGATCGCTGGAATAGTATACTGTATTACTTATGTAACGCATTCTACCAAGCCTATGACAGCAGCCTATTAGACACCACAGGAGGCGGGGTCTAATAGGCTGAGTTAGATGGCAGACATAGAGGCCTTTGTTGGGCTTCTGGCTGCCATGAGAATCCAGTGGTACTTTGCAATTGCATTGCGTGGTGTCAATGGGTGACAGAAGTGCCTCCTCCCCGTCATCTGCTTACATGTTGCAGTTGCTATTGATTTTGACATGTAAATTGCTAGAATCTGAGGTTTCTCCACTACTGGCTATTAGATCAGGAGCCCGGCTGTCAGTACTAAGACAAGCCACCGCCCTAAATAAATATATGTGCAGGTTTAAAGCCGATTAGGCTGGGTTTACACAGGATGGATCTACAGCGGAATTCACGCAGACTGGCCGTACCAAAAATCTGCGAGAATTCCGCTGGAAAACGGCAGCTGCAGATTCTGGAGCGGCTTCACCGCCTGCATTACCGCTGCTGTCATCTCTCCCCATAGGGAGGAGAGAGGCCACTGCGGGGGGGGGGGGGGGGGGGGGGGGGAAGACATGCTGTGTCTTTCATTTCTGCACCGCATGGCCGCAACAGATTGGCCGCAGCGTGTGGACAAGATTTTTGCAAAATCTCATCCACTTTGCTGGCTAATCCCAGGATTAGGAGCCGCGGGCGGAATTTCTGTGCGGACAATCTGCATGGAAATTCCGCAGCAAATCCATCCCCTGTGAACCCAGCCTTAGTGAAGTCATTAAAGGCAAATTGTGGCCTCCAATGGTTAAGATCATTGCATTAAGGAAGTTTTCTACCAGTAAAAAAACCCTTTAAAAGCCTACAGTACCTACACTCAGAAACGAATAATTCAAGTTACTGTTCAGTTAACACCAACCTCTCATTTGAGGGGTTTCCAAACATTTATGGCGAATCTATTGGATAGGTCATAAGTGTCCCATCGCATCTGACAGAAATGGTTATGCAGTCATTGAAGGGATCCTCCGGCATGGCTGTCACAGCCGCAGCGGAGTATCACAGAGTTTCTCTCATTGCTTTCAATGGGGCCGGTAATGGGCGGTTCGATGCGAGAGCACGCATAAGATAGAACATACCGCGATTTGTTTCCTGCATTGCATTGTGCTGCCATGTGGGAAAAGAAGGGAGTGAATATTAGTTTCAGAATAAATGCACTTTGAAGTTTGACTTGAAGCTCTGAGTAAAGGGGTTGGGCCGTGCCGGCCTATTCCCGCCCTCTGCATGCAGAATAACAGCGCTGCTTTCCTAGTTTGTGAATATGGAGATGAGCTGTCAGTCTTCATGCAGCGGGCAGGTAGTGGTCCTGTGACTCGGAGTTCGGCTCCAAGTCAAACTTTAAAGTGCATTTACTCTGAAATGCCGCATAGTTTCAGAATAAAGCACTCACAAGGTACTGTGTTACCCAGTAAAGCAAAATGTGATTGTTCTCAGTAAGGCTGCCTGTCCACAGGTGGGTTTGAATTGCATTCCCCGCGGCGACTATCCAGCAGCGGGGAACGCAGTGAATGCTCTCCATAGCGTTGCTATGGAGAGTGCTCCCCCCCCCCCCGTCCACGAGCAGAAAATCATTGCGATTCTCCGCTCGCGACCGGCAAATCGCAGCATGCTGCAAATTTGCTGCGATTCTCCGCGGTCAGCCTATCTGTCAGATAGGCTGACAGAGGAGATCCGTCTGCCGGCTCCTGCTCCTGGAGGCGGTATCCTGCGGCAGCCTAAGACAAAAGCAAGTAATCTAGTAGATTTGATACCTTCTAATGGCAAAAATACATGATGTTATAGCAAGCTTTCGAACCTACTCAAAGTTCTTTCTCAGGCTTAAATGTAATAGATCAGAAGAGATCTCTGCTCACATATACTGACTGCGGACTGGATATAAATCCCAACACACAGCAGGACTATAAGATCCCCGGGACATTTACATGCTCCACGTCCAATATTGTGTACCTAATCCTGTGTAGGAAATGTCCTGTTGGGGGCCTTTATATTGGAGAAACAGCACAAAAACGTAGAGCAAGGATGAGGTCTCATCGCAACTCATTTAAAAAGAGAAAGACAGAATTACTTGTGGCGGAGCACTTTTCTAGTCATGGACACTACATTGAAAATATGAAAGTTATTATAATAAAAGGCAATTTCAAATCCCAGCATCACAGAAGAATTTGGAAGTACAAATTTATAATAACCTTTGACACTGTCAAGACTGGAATAAACCTCAGAGGGGGGGTTCTTGCATCAGTGGAGAATATGAGAAATCTGGAGCAGAGATAACACCTGGCCTGGTGACCCCCTAACACAAATTCAAAAACCATAAAACTTTCACATCTCTTATCAGTGGACTAATTAAGTATTTACTCCTCTACTCATCCTGTTTTGGTATTATTTTAAGTGCAAATTAATCACACCAGGTTTGTGCCTTGTGTATATATATATATATATATACATATATATATACATACATATATATATATATATACATATATATATACATATATATATACATATATATATATATATATATATATATATATATATATATATATATATATATATATATATATATATATATATATATATATATATATATGCATAGCTCTTCTGATCTATTCCAATTAAGCCTTAGGAAAAACCATGCATAGGCTTAAAAGTTCGCTCTAACGTGATGTATTTTTGTTAGCCATTAAACAGTATCCTATCTACAAGATTACTTGGTTTCTCTTACTGAGAACAATCACATATAGATAACAGTTATTCCCAATGAGCTCTCTCAGCCAGTAGAGGAGCTAAAAGGCTTTGGCTTTGTCGACTGATTAACAATTTAAAGGGAATCTGTGAGCTCGAACATGCTGTCCAAATGCAGATAGCAGGTTATATAGAGCAGGAGGAGCTGAGCAGATTAATACATAGTTTTGTGTATAACTTGGATCTAATTAATTTATATCTCTGCTTAGAGCTCAGTCACAATGGAGTTTACATAAACTGAAATGTAACAAAAACGGAATAAAAACTGAAATATTTCCGTTTTTTTAAAAACCCAATTGAAATCAGTTTTAGTTCTGTTCCTATGATCCACAAAATGTACAAAGAAACGAAAATGGTTAACTGGTGCTAATGCCAATGTGAACAAGCCCTTATTCTGATCCTAAAGATCCAATGGGCGGTCAACCCAGTGATTGACAGCTCTCTGTGAGTGACTGTACATACAGAAATAGCTGCCGGGGTCGCCTTGTCGGGTTGGCGTCCAGTCTGGGGGTCAGGCGTGGGGTCCGCGACGCTGCTGGGCGGGGCCTCCGCAGTCGGGCTCGGATTTCCCGTTAGGGGGCGCAGCCGGAGGAGGGCCAGTGTATATACATTACTGACCAGCGTGTCACCAAGTCCCGCCCGACCTAGGCGGGGCTTTTGGTATTTAGCTCCACGGACACTGTCAGTCACTGCCAGTGTTTGCTTGTTCTCCAGCTAATATCCGCTGAGGTTTCTCTCCCAGTCTGCTGACCAGTTTTTGCTCTGACTTGGATTTAGTCTGTTCCTTTGTTGGTTACTAGGCGCTCTAGTCCGCTGTTATTTGTACATTTTGTCTCTTTGGTAATTGGTCTCTCCTGTCCATGTCCTGGGGTCCCCATCAGTGCAGAGTAAGGACCGCTGCCCAGTTATCGCCCTAGGGTTTAGCCCAGGGGGGCAAGTAGGTAGGGACAGGGGAGAGGGTTGGTTGTTAGGGACTTCCAGTCTTCTGTTCCTAATCAACCCTGACAGAATCTTTCCCCATAAAACTATATATCAGTCTGCAATATAGACTGTTGTTTTGCGGGAACGCACTGTAAGGCCTGGGCTACACAGAGACATTTTGTAGCACTACTAGTTGATTACAACTATCAAGTGACAGCTGCAGTCCACGAGATAGGATACAATGTAATATATTTCTCCGGACTGCAGCTGTAGTTCAATAGTTAAAATCAATCACTAGCGCTATGAAACATCTCCGCCAGCATTCATGGAACAGGTGCTGGTTGTGTAAATATAGCGCAGGTCTGGAGGAAATCCATTTACTGAGCCCCCAGCTTGTACCTTTAAGTATCTAGTTAAAGTGAAGGTTCTGAAGGCTCTTATGTACTGATTGTCTACAAGTTGTTTACAGCCCCAGATCAATGAGCTGCAATCATGACTGCAGAACTCAAAACCTATTCCATACACTCCAAAATGTTCAGTCACCTCTTGTGCCTTTCAGCCTCCAGACTGAACACAATGTACAAAATGAAAGTCTTAAGGGTCTGTGTTAGGATTCTTCCTGGTTACAGGCTGAAACCTTTGGCTTTCCTTGAGCTACAGTGCATGAAGATTACAGTGGGAACATATTCTGATCACAGATTTAGCTAAATAACAAAATGTGCAATCACTCTAATAAATACTGCATGGGGTTTATAAAATCCCCTAGCTGCACAGGGTATTGGTTAAATGAAGCACAGGTGGATTCCTCCACAGCTCCATTATTCTCACGGACGGGTCTCAGATTATTTAGGAAGTCTTCTCGACGAGTGATAAAGGGGAATAAGGATAGAATAAATTATCTGCCCTCTACTAAAAGTCTAGCCATCTTTTGAGATCTCGAGTATTGAAACTGACGGCTCATTATTATCACTATGCATTAGAGAGAGCAGGTAGTAATCCTGCCCTCCTGCCAAATAGGGGTGGGGGTCTCTGATGTCGTGGGAGGAAAAAAAAATGTCTGGTATTGCCGAAGCTTTATCAGAATTAGACTTTTTTCACACGAGCGATTTTACGCAGCTATTTAGCCACGTTTTTACGTTGGCTGAAAATCGCAAACCGTCTGAAGCATTGCCTTCCAATGTATTTGTTCAGATAACCGATTTTTAGCTGCGCAAAAAACGTTGCACCTGAAAAAATAGCGCATACATGGACTGAAATCGGCAACCAAATTTATACGCTGCCGGAAAAGATAGGTCTTGGCCTATCTTTCGACTGATATACGATGGTGGCTTCCATAGACTCCTATAGGAGGAACAAAAAAAGGGAGGGAGAGGGAGTTTAGCTGCGTCCAATGCAGGGGAAAGCTTACAGGTGCCTCTATTTAGGCATTAGAAGTCATTCCAAGAATTTATGCCGAGTGACAGATTACTGGACTGCGGCGCATTTTTTCGCTAATACGTCGAATCCAGTCATGTGAATGAGCGAGAAAATACTAATTAAGCTCAGGACTAAGGCTTTATTCACACTGAATGGCTGAGCGCTGTGACCAATCATAGGCAGCACTCAGCTGTTATTCAATGAATGGCTGAGTGCTGCCTGTGGATGGCTGAGCGCTCAACCAATCAGACACAGCACTTTCAGGAAGTGGGGATTTTTAAATCCCCGGCCAGCCGAAAGTGCTTTAGAGCAGTGCCGGCAGCCAGGAAGAAGACACGTCGGAGCCCCGACAGCGGCAGAAGGGTGACGCATATAGGTTTTTTATTTTTTACAGCAGCTAGGGATGATTTTCAGGGAATGGCTTATATTTCAAGCCCTTCCCCGAAAATCACTATGCCAGTTGCCTGCATACCATTGCTTTCAATGGGGCAGATTCAGCGCTGGCCCCATTAGAATCAATGGGCACCAAGCTACGGTCAGACGCATTTGCACATCTGTTCAGCGCTAGTCTGACTGAGGCCTCAGGTTGTGTTCACACATTGCTGATTTGCTGTGCATTTTGAAGCAGATTTTGGTGCAGATCTACAGCAAATTTTACCCTATCAATTAAATTAAATTACTGCAAATCTGCACCAAAATCCGTGACGAAATTTGCCACAAATCAGCGACGTGTGAATGCTCCCTAAGGCCTCTTTCACATGGGCGATGTGTTCTTCATCTGGCTACATTACAGCTGAAAAACGCCCGAACGAGAAAAAAGCCGCGATGAAGTGACAGCTAAATCTCGCTTTCTCTTGTCCATTCCCAAGGCCAAGTGTGGCATATTGACGCCGCAGGCCAGAATTCCTTCGGTCTTTGAGAAATGCTTCAACTGGCTCAATAGAGCCAGCTGACATAGTTTAGCAGCGCGAGACGCTGCTAAGCTCCATACCCCTCCCTCCCTTTTCCAGCAGCTCCCATAGGCTTCTATGGGAGCTACTGGCTGATCGCTGCTAAAAGATAGGGCAAGACCTATCTTTTTGGGTCACGTGTAAGTTCAGCTGCAGATGTGCTATTTTTTTTTCCGGCCGGCTGATTTTGCGTAGCTAAACATCGCCATCTGAATGAATGTATTGGAATCCTATGCTTCAGATGGTTGCGATTTTCGGCCAATGGTTTTACACGGTTAAACAGCCACATAAAAACGCTTGTGTGAATAAGCCCTTAGGGTATGTTCCCATGTAGTGGAAATACTAAGGTTTTTCCTCAGTGGCAAATTCCACTGCAAAATTCGCTGAATTTTCACAGCAAAATCCGCATTATTGGTGCGGATGGTGACTTGAAATCAGGTGCGGATCTGCAACCAGTTTTGGCCTGCTGCTCCTCTCCCCTCACAATCAGAGGCCCTCACATCCTTCACTCGGCAACTGCACTAAGCACCGTGGCAGCCAGTCAGGTGATGTGGAAACGGGCATCCGCAGCGCTTAGTTGCATTTACCAGGTGAGGGCTGTTCCGTGTGCTACAGTAAAAGTTGCCAATTTTGTCTATAGTTTTGATGCAAAAGTGCTGTGGATTTGGAACAAGGCATATCGGGGTGTATTACTACACTTTTTCAGCCCACAGGGTATGTACATTGGCACGTGGTAAACAAACGCCCAATTGAAACGCCTAATTAGTTCAGGTTTGTTCTTTTCCAAGCAGAATTACACAGTGTTTCACGCATCTCCTTGCGTAATGCGCACACATTTGCGCATCCCCCCATTGACATCCATGGGGACCTTTGGTGTGAAAATACGCAGAAAAACAGAACAGAACTATTTTTTTTTTTTGCGTGACCGAAATGCGCGTGCCTAATACGGAAATGTGAATGAACCCATTGATACCAGTGGCTTCTGTTTTCTGCATATTGCGTGCACAAAGTTTGCACATGCAAATATGCCTGTGTAAAGCTGGCCTAAGAGTAGATTCCCATGCGTCAGAATTGTTGCATTTATCTGAATGTGATTTGTAGAAATCCATATGTTTGCTGCTGAAACAACCCCATTTAAATAAATGAAAGTAAATTTCAAATGTGCTATCTGCTCTATTTTACCGTGTTTAGCGCACCGTATCACCCATCACAATGATGGGGTGCGCTAAAAGCCAGTCGGACGCAGGAGCCTGCATCCGAAAACGAAGTAAAATCGCGGCATGTGTGAGAGTGGCCTTACAGTGGTCATCCCAAATCAGTAAAAAAGCTACTGTAGTAGTGTAGTAGGTCTCCACCAGAAGACATCGGTTGGCTGGGCTACAGGTAACGCCCAGGTCACGCCCTCAGCTACCGATTAGTTCCCGCATACACACCTTCACAAATTCCCACGCCTACGTCAGAGCTGAGCACCTCCCCAGGACCTGTGTCATCTGCAGAGTATCCCCCATGGACAGGACATCTGTGCAGCAGCGGCAGTGAGCCAGCGGTGTACAGCCTCCATTCTCCTACTACCTGTTTTTTTTTTATCTGTTGCCGAAGGAGGAAGTAGAAGCGGCTGACGCCTGATGTTCACTGACCTTCGAGCGCTGCTCTGTGAGAGGGAGTCGGCGGGGAGAGCAGACAACAGCTCAGGGAGGGGCGTGGCATGGACAGTGAGAGCAGGGCAGGCGGGGGACGGGAGCGGAGATGTGAGAGCGGTCAGGGGGATGGCCAGTACATGTGTGTATGGGGAGACATGTATGAGTTGTACGAACGTGGGAATCTGTGAAGGTGTGTGTGCGGAGGCCAATCGGCAGCTGTGGCCGTGACCTGGGCGTTACCTGTAGCTCAGCCCGACCAACCCATGTCTTCCAGTGGAGACATACTACACTAGTACCAGTGCTATGGTGACACCTCAGTAATGGAACTTTTGATGACAGAATCTCTTTAAAATACTTCCTCACTGCCATATGTTTGTGAATGATACAGCACATTTTGTTTTACTCCATATAAAACAATTTTGTTACTGTCTTCGGTTAATCATTATAGGAAAAATGCTCACTCCAGCAACTATTTCCAAGACCTTTCACCAGCAGCTTTAGTAAAAAGCATAAGATTTCAAAGTCTGCACAGTTATTAAAGTCAGATTACAATTAACTTATAAAAAATATTATACAAGAGATACTGAGAAGAATAAATTAGTAACTTAGTTTGCAAGAGGTGGAAAAGAACTACTTCACAGTGCCCAGAGGCCGTACATGTCAGTCTTCACGCATCTTCACCTTTGATCATTTTATTCCTATATTTATTTCTAGAGGCCTTATTTTAAATGCTTTGAGCCCATCCTATAAATACTGTCATAAGGGACATTCACACGTAGTGAAAAATAGTGAGAATCCGTAGCAGATAACACCCAAACCAGTGTCCAAATTTTGGAAATAATTCAGAGTTTGGTGCAGATTTTCCCCTGTGGCACATCTGCACCATTTTCGGCTATGTGTGAATGTACCCTTATACAGTATTTTTTTTCAACCATCTATGAAGTATTGCATACTCGCTATGTGCCACTCTTAAGGCCCATTTACACGGCTCGATGATTGCTCAAACGACAGTTTGAGTGACAGCTTTGAGCAATCATTTTGCATAAACTATTAAGTAGCTACTCAGCTACTTAAAGGGGTTGTCCCGCGCCGAAACGGGTTTTTTTTTTCCAATAGCCCACCCCGTTCGGCGTGAGACAAACCCGATGCAGGGGTTAAAAAAGAAAACCGGATAGTGCTTACCTGAATCCCCGCGCTCCGGTGACTTCTTACTTACCTGGTGAAGATGGCCGCCGGGATCTTCACCCTCGGTGGACCGCAGGTCTTCTGTGCGGTCCATTGCCGATTCCAGCCTCCTGATTGGCTGGAATCGGCACGTGACGGGGCGGAGCTACGAGGAGCCGCTCTCCGGCACGAGCGGCCCCATTCAGAAAAGAAGAAGACCAGATTGCGCAAGCGCGTCTAATCCGGCGATTAGACGCTGAAAATTAGACGGCACCATGGAGACGAGGACGCTAGCAACGGAACAGGTAAGTGAATAACTTCTGTATGGCTCATAATTAATGCACAATGTACATTACAAAGTGCATTAATATGGCCATACAGAAGTGTATACCCCCACTTTGTTTCGCGGGACCACCCCTTTAATAGCAATTAAGTGTGCAAATGAAGCCTTAGCTGAACTCAGTTAATAGCCCGAGAGCTCTTATCTGCATTCAGATCCTTTGTTCTCCAGCGGGAAACAAATGCTATCAGCAATACCCGTGGAGAACTGCTGATAAGGCTGAAGGACGATTTTTAGGTTGGACTAAAATTTAACAATCAGCTAGCAGTGGACGAAAAGTACATGATGGGCGCAAATTTAGATCCAAGTTATCGCTAAAACGATCGCCTTTAAGCAATTTTTTTAGCGATCATCACTCCTTGTAATCGAGCCTATACATATAATAGGTCCGCCATAGGTTATTGTGAAAAGTGCTGTGTTTGCTCCAAGCCAGTAAGAGTGCAAAATGAATGCAAAACACAGGAAAAAAAAGAACAATAGAGTGACTGTAACCTACCTATAACGGCAGCAGTGCGGACAGGTTTTGGTGTAACCGTGTCCCATCTACCACCAGAGGGATGTGTCCACTTCGCAACGTTCCTTTCTGAGAAGAACGCATACTGCTGTGCTTGAGGCTGGCCAGTAGCCCAAAGAGAGGTGAACAGTTGTCTCTCTTTCTCTATGCCATGCTTGTATGGTTTCTGGACAGAGGCTCTTACAGCCTCTATACAAGCTATAGGAGCTTGGGCCCCACGAAACTGCTTCTTTGCTTTCTCCACAGCGGTGTCCAAGAAGCTTTCCATGTTTGGATTGGATGGTACATAGTTAGTGCTGAGTCTCCTCTTGTCCAGATTACTTCCTAAAGGAAACAAAAGCAAAACAGGAAAAACAGATGAATATATATATATTTTTTTTTCCCCCATGAGAATTATTTAGTACGCCCTCTTCAAATTTGACGGTTTTATGTGTCAAGACATAATAAGGACATCTGGTCCTTAGAAGGTATTAAAATTTGTTAAATACAACCTCTGATGAACAACTAAACATATCCAATCACACTGTGTCATTATGAGACAAAAACTAGGCCAAAATGCAGAACAGTGTGTGAAAAATTAAGTACACCCGTACTCTTTGCATAGGATTTAATAGGATAAATAGCAGCCAGATGCTGATGAGCAAATGCCCTTGATTAATTAATCACCAGCAAGTGTGACCATCTCTATAAAAGCAGAAGTTTTGTCAGTTTGCTGATCTGGAGCATTCAGGCATGTATTAAAGCAATATCAATGAGGAAAGACATCAGCAATAATCTTAGAGAAACAATTGTTGCTTTTCAAAGAGGTTGATAATGTGCCAATTATCTGTGGCTTATCAACCTACAAATCCACAGAAGAAATCCGAGAGTCGGTCACGGATTTCTGCAGTGGATTCTCTTGCAAATTTTCATTGAAATTTTCCACATGTTGGAATTTACAGTTCAGAAAAATGGATAACCTTGTGTGAGACAAGTACAGTATAGCAAATTCTTGGAATATAAGTGGATGAAGGGGGCTCTACTAGAAGGCATAGACAGTTATGGAGGGAAATGTAGCAGTGACTAAATTTCCTTTTAGAGGGAAGCTGCCACCATGTTTTTGCAGCCCTCAAGGAGAACACCATAAGGTAATGCCTGTCACTCCGATAACAGTAGTATGTCTGCTGTGTGTATCTGTACAGTATTTTGGGAGAAACTTGCATTTTATTAGTAGCAGACAGACACAGAACTAGTCCTGCATATTCATGAGCTGCAGACTAGCCACAACCACCCCATCCTCCAGCCAATGGTTGGCAGCTCTCTCTTTCTTTGCACAGTAATAGGCAAACAGCAGACAGTCGGTGGCTGGAGCATGCGGGTGGCAGAAGTAGCCTACAGCTCATTAATATCCAGGACTACTTTAAGTAGTCCTCTATGCATGTGCTGCTACTAGTGATGAGTGAGCATACTCGCTAAAGGGCAATTGCTCGAGCGAGCATTGCCCTTAGCGAGTACCTGCCCGCTCGAGAGAAAAGGTTCGGGTGCCGGCGGCGGGCAGGGAGCTGCGGGGGAGAGCGGGGAGGAACGGAGGGGGAGATCTCTCTCTCTCCCCCCTGCTGACTGCCGCAACTCACCGCTCCCCCGCGCCGGCACCCGAACATTTTCTTTCGAGCGGGGGAGATACTCGCTAAGGGCAATGCTCGCTCGAGCAATTGCCCTTAGCGAGTATACTCGCTCATCTCTAGCTGCTACTGATAAAACGCAAGTTTCTCCAAAACTACTGCACAGATAAACAGCAGACATATTACTGTCATCAGTGCGACTGTTACTACCTTGTTCTTCCCCTTTAGAGAGAGCTGGAAATAAATGGTGACAGAATCTCTTTAAAGCATTAATACACGAGAAAAGAGACTTGTATAAGTCACTACAGACATCCATTGCATCTTGGAAGTTCATTTTCCTGGATAATCGTTTTCTTCGCTTATTCCCTCTTTTGTCTGGTCTTTCAGTTACTTTCTCCTTGCTGCAGGCTGTATAAAGCACTGGTGTAATACAAGCAAATCGGATGCTCCTTCACCCCTGAAGCAGGAAGGTGACAGATTGAAACATCTCTTTCATCTCCTACAATTTGGGGGAAGCAGAAAAATGACAGCAACTCTTGATATGTTCTGCTGGGAAGGGAGTGCAAGTTCGATGCTGGCAGTTGCTAAGCAGTTTATTTCAGTCTCCTGTCCTGAGGAAAAATGAATGTTCCAAACAAGATGGTCTCAGTCCGTTCCTCAAACGCTATCACCAGCTGCGAAGCGCTTTAGTTTCCTGTCCCCTCTGGCAGAGAAGGAGACGCATACTTCTTACACATTCGCTCAACTGCATTTGGGAAATTCCTAAGTAAGCTGTACTTTTAGATAAGTGGCATAATCTGCCGCCTGTCTCATCAATGCCAACTTTCTATGTTGCCTCTTAATGTTACGAGGAATTACTCTTCTTCTTCAAACTTCCAGTTAATAAATTTTTTATTTTTATGCTCAAAACTTGTACTAATTAATACATGTATTTTGCAAGGGGAGGGTGGTAAATTTATATCTTCTACTTTATTTACTGTAGTTATGTCAGGAAGCTAGGCTTGACGAGAAAGAAGACAGACGGTAATCTGAAGAGATTTGTTACATAGTTGCACAAATGTCGGCATAATTCACAACAATTAGGTTCTTAAAGGCGTTTCCTAGTTTTAGGATAGTAAAACGTAAAGGATAATTACCCAGGCTTTAAAAAATGATGGCCTATCCTAAGGATGGGCAATCAATGTCAGATGATGGGGTCCACCTCTTGGCCCCCCCTGCCGATTAGCTCTTTGAATAGGCTGCAGCATGTGAGTGCTGCAGCCTCTTCGGCGTTCATATCAGTTTCAGGCTGGTTTGTATATGCAAATGCCGTACTTTACTTAGCGGCGGTGTGTAAGGTACGGCAGTGTTGTTCTATTCAAGTGAGTGTAACAACACTGCAATACTTTGCACCTTCAACACAGCTTAATATAAACAAAGCAAATACCCTATAAAATACTCTAAATTGGCTAATAAATGTCAGTGTCAGGGCTCAAACCCATGACCTCCTGTACTCCAGTCGGTGGTTCCCCTGCATAAGCTTGTTCTTGTCCCAAGCTCCTGCTCCTAGCTCGCGATTGGCCCCTCCCTGTTCCTTGATTGCACCACCTATAAAAGCCTTGCCCTGCCACTCCCTAAATGCGTGATTATTTTGCTCCCCAGGATTGATTGATCATCTCCACTTCTGCCTACTCCTAAGGTAGTGTTGACTAGACCTCCTGATACTGATTTCTAGCTTTCCATCTGACTGCATTACCTGCTTCATCCATTTGTACTGCAAACCGAGACTTCCCATTGCTGACCTCTGGCTTTCTATCTGACTACCTTACCCACTTCATCCATTTGTACTGCAAACCAAGACCTCCCATTGCTGACCTATGGCTTTCCATCTGACTACGTTACCCACTTCATCCATTTGTACTGCAAACCGAGACCTTCCATTGCTGACCTTTGGCTTTCCATCTGACTACAATACACGCTTCATCCATTTGTACTGCAAACTCAGACCTCCCGTGGCTGACTCCTGGCTTATCCCTCATTACCCTCCAGACCTGCGTCTATTACACCTGAGGCTCCTATCCAGCGCCGGTAAGACGCTTACAGTCCGTGTGGTCCATGTTTAATCCTGTAAAGATGTGTACTTTTTTATTTGCATTTAGCATCAATATATTTAGCAGTGTTGTACAGAGTCTGTCATTACTAACACTAGTCACTGTTCCCACTGGGGTTTAAAAAAAAAAAAATAATTTCCCTATCTCAGATATCCACACAAACTAGTGTATGCTGCTCTATGACTGAGAGAGCATAATTACACACAATGAAAACACTTCTTCATCAATTGTCAGATATGCAACACAGATTGAGTACTATAAGGGCAGATTTATCAAAACTGTCCAGTGGTCCATGTGACAATTATCGCCCCAAATGTTCCTCCGAGCGCTTGTTCACCCGAATCGGGCCATGTAAAAGGACTAACGATCAGCTGTTGAACGGGCAAACATTCATTTGTTCAGTTTCAGCAAACATAAAAATGCTCATTGATCGGGCAACCAATCGGGACGAACGATCATAATTACATGTGAATGCCCCTCTTCATGAGAGGCACAGTTTAGGGAGCAACACACCCATCCAGACTGCTGTCTGCAATCTCCGTTTATTCCTCTGGGCTCTTCCTCCACAAGAATAAGTGTTGTTTTTTTTTTTTTAAAGTGGCTTATACTACTTTCAAAAAAAGTAGTATAAAACCAGCCAAGCCAAGAGAGCAGTATCCTGTTCTGTAGTCTCTCAGAACAGCTCTCTCCACGACAGCACAAGGGAATGACGCCTGAGCGATAGAAGGGTGTTTCCAGGGAGTTGAGCAACTTTCTGATGTGATTCCCTGCTTGCATTCATTCTTCCATGAGGACAATACGCTGTCCTTAAATGTACATCCGCGCAGCAAACCATACACAATTAACTTCCGCGATCATTTGCAGGTCTTCCGCTGCGGACCTGTTTGTGTGAGCCTTGCCTAAGAGATGAGAGAGGTAGGACAACCCTCTCGGTGACTGGAAGATTGAACATCCAATCCATGGAAAACAAATATGGCTGACAATATTAGGAGAGATACAATAGAAATCTAATATATGAATAGAACTATTGTTTGAAGTTTTAGGGGTGTTAAGAAAAATTAACCACTGTAGTTGCAGCAGTGATCTATATTCCATTACAACACCAATTCAAATGTTGATGGTTACAGTAACTGACCAATGGAAACCCGTGCTCACATTACAGCATTCTCTGGTAAAGTGTACCTTTGATTTCAGGTGACTTTAAGAATAAGCTGTTGTGTGTGTACACAGAGAGCGGCACTATTTATGGCCATTATATGACTTTGCCCCTCTGCAAACTCAATCTCTAATTGTCAGTTCTCTCTAAACTAGTGGGTGGAGACTTGTTATGATGTCTCCTATAGGCTGCATTCACATGAACGTATATCGGCTCGGTTTTCACACCGGCCGATATACATCCTCCCCATCTGCAGGGGGGGGGGATGGAAGAGCCAGGAGCAGGAACTGAGCTCCCGCCCCCTCTCTGCCTCCTCTCCGCCCCTCTGCACTATTTGCAATGGGAGAGGCAGGGTGGGGCGGGGCTAATTCAGAAAACTTAGCCCCGCCCTTGCCCCACCTCCTTTCATTGCAAGTAGTGCAGAGGGGCGGAGAGGAGGCAGAGAGGGGGCGGGAGCTCAGTTCCTGCTCCTGGCTCTTCCATCCTCCCCCCCTGCAGATGAGGACGATGTATATCGGCTCGGCGTGAAAACCGAGCAGATATACGTTTGTGTGAATGCAGCCATACACTGCACACATAACAAAGAGGAAATCCTGTTCGCCTCTTTTTCCAGAACACATCCTCAAAAACAGCAAGAGCCTGAAGGACATTATACAGCAGTATTGAGCAATGTGGGTGTGAATCCAGCCCTAGACTGAGATAAGACACTTGCTACAGTCTCTAACAGCATCTCTGTGACTTTCTGCCTAATCCATTGCTTCTCCCAGGATGGATGTTAGCAGTAATCTGATAATGATCAGTTTAGGAGGTATGAGAGAGGAGGAAAGGAGCCTGTTAAGTAGAGAAAGAGTATTTTTTTCTAATAAGATATATTATAAGGATTTTATGTTCTATTGTACTGTTGATGTATGCAAAGCTTGTTGTAATGATAGTAACTACTTTACTAGACCAAAAAAGCAAAACAATCTCAGTATATCCGTCTTCAAATGTATTACCGATCCTGTACAATACACAATGGGGGTGAATTTTGTGACTGTGGTGGACTGACTCAGTCTTATAATCCGTTACACTCCTGCTCCTCTTCCCATGGGACTATAGGTGCCGTTCGCAATCCTTTTATTTGGAGTGCGTATTTAACTATCCTTGACTTCTACATTTATCATGACCAAGTACCAATTTTCAACGAGATTCACTCAAAAATACAAAAAGATCTGCAGGATCTAAAGCCGCTCCTTATAAAAAAAATGAATGCTATAGAATATAAAAGAATAAAAGCAGATTCACAACACAGAAGATAAAGAAATGCAGCTAAGAACTTATTATCCTAGGAGTGTTCAGATCTCATAGGTTATAACAGTCTGTAGAATCAGAAAAAAGTGTAACCACGGCCTAGGAGACAGAATCTTATCTCCATGGTTACTAGAGATACGGTAAACCTTTCAATAAAAATAATTTGCCTTGCAGATGGGTTTTGGACAGCAATGAAATATAAAAGTTAATGGCTGCTGATAACTTCCATTAGAGTGCGTTTTGGCTGGAAATCTATTGTTTCAAGAACTGCATTGCTTCACAATATTCCCCCTGATGCTTCGCAGGCTTACTCTGCATTTTGGAAGGGCTTTACGAGATAGGCAAGTTTAGTCTAGAAAGGCAAAAAATGGCCACTTTAATGAAAATAGATCACTTACCAATATAATGAAGATGTTGTGCCGGTCCTCATATGTAAATATTGAAGCCGCAGTGACGTGTGATGGTTCTAGTGACTGACCATGTACAGCGCAGGGTCGCTGGATGTTGTGGCCACATGTTTATGAAGTACCACACTCGGGCATATAGTTTCCTTGCAACCATGGAGTGAAAAGAGAATTGGGGCCTAGACCAAAATTATTAAAGGGGGTGTCTGGTTGTCGGATGGTTATTCTAACTAAAGCTGCAAATGTATTAAAATAACAAAAAGCAGCAGGACCACCTTTCCTGTCGTCCGGCAATCCAGTTCTGCAGCCTTGTGGCCCTCCCGGTCTTTGTTTAGGAAAGGCAACTACCTGACCGATGCAGCCAATCAGCTATCACACTGCCATTCTCCTGGTATCACCACTAAGATGCTGGGAGTCATAATGCCAGGAGGATTACACTTGACTGCTACAACCTCTGGCTGCACCAGTGAGGTTGTAGCCATTCCTAAGCAAAGACCAGGAGGACCGCGAGTCTGCAGCGCTGGACTGCCTGGCAGAGGACAGGTAAATACTACTGCTTTGGTTATTTTAACTCATTTGCAACTAAAATTAAAAGATTGTTTGACAACTGGACAATCCCTTTAATAATTTAAGTCCCTTTTACACGCAAAGATAATCGCTCAAACGGCTTAACGAATCAATAACATTTCTGCATAAAATAACGAGTACAGATAATGGATCTATTTCCCTCATTAGCTAAAGTAAACTGTGTAGAAGGAGAAGTAGTTGTGTGCTCAGGTGAGCGTGTGTTTATGCGAGGGATTATCTGGCCAGCAGGATTTCATTGTCTTCTTTTGGCAGAGTAAACCACGTACTCATTGTGTATGCAAGGCACACAATGAGTACATTGTTAAGTCGTCAAGCCGCTCAAAATACGGAATGATTTCCCAAATAGAGCGAATTTTGAATGGCCTGGTGACTATTTTAATGCAGGCTAAAAACTACAAGTGAATGAATACTGCCTGCGTTTACATATAACAATTATTGCTTACTTTCAGCCATTTGAACAAATTTTCAGCAATAATTGTTGCATGTAAAAGGGCCTTTACACTGGTAAGTGATTTACTTTAGTAAACAAAAAACATTTGATAAACATAACCACAAAGAAAACCTATTTAACATGCAATGTATGATGGCCCACATTATGGAGTTTTAGAAAAAAAAGGTAATTTGCCTGAGCCCAGTTCTAAATGATTACTAGAAAAGGGAGACAGGACACAAAATCCAAAGAGCACCAGGGACAGGCACAACTCCCCTCCACACTAGGACACTAAATACAAGTAAGTGGCCTAACTAGTGGGTTCTGCTAAACTAGGATCATGGTGTCAGTTTTCTATGATGTGTTGCATGTAAAGTAAAACCTTAGCTTTTCGAAATGTGGAAATGTCACATCATCATATTTCACAGCGCGGTGCAGAAATTGTCACTCACATCAGTTTCTAAATCACACAAGGGTCAAATCCACAAAAAGCTAAGTAACCCATCAGTATGTTTTCACAGTGTAGAAGGAAAGTAGTGTACTTGGAGGAAAAACAGGCATACAGGGAGAAGATATTAACTCCATGCAAATATTACTCTCAGTTGGATTCACACCTACAGTCCTTAAAGTGGTTGTCCAGTTGTAAACTATTGGCCTGTCCACAGGATATGTCATCAATAGTAGATGGGTGGGGGTCTGTTGACCCAAACCCCCTGCTGATCAGTTGTTTGTCAAGCTGCTATGCTCTTGCACTGCGAGGATTTTTGCAGGAAGCAGACAGCTTCGTTCTTACTGCAGTGGCCAAACGTGGTATTGCAGGCAAAGTTCTTATTCATTTCAAAGGTAACTTGGCTTGTAGTACCTAGCCTGGCCACTGCAGTAAGAACAGAGCTGTCTGTTACCTGCAGATATTAGCTCAGTGCACAAGTCCAGCAAACAGCTGATTGGCAGGGGTTCCAGACGATGGACCTGTCTCATTTACTATTGATGACCTATCCTGAGGACAGGCCATCAATATTTTACAACGGGACAACCACTTTAAGCTACAAGGCAACAACACTAATCACTGTGCTGCCCTCTGGTGCTATACTGAGATATGTGGATATCTTATACGTATACAAAACGCAAAATCTGTTTGTGTCGTGTACAAATTCACAGTTCTGGTCCGATTTGAGTGACATTTTTCATGAGCGTTCCTCAGCACCAGGTGACGATTACTGGCATAATTAAAAATCGAAAACTCATCGACTTCCACTGTAATTTTTGTTGCCAATAGCAACCAATCACAGCTCAGCTTTCATTTTACCTCAGCAGTATAAGAAATGGCAACCAATCACAGTGCAGCTTTCCTGTTACCTCAGCGGTATGAGAAATGGCAACCAATCACAGCTCAGCTTTCATTTCTTAAACTGCTGAGGTAAAATGAAAGCTACGCTGTGATTAATTACCATTTCTTATACTGAGGAGGTAAAATGTAAGGTGTGCTGTGATTGGTTGCTGTTTCCTATACTGTGGAGGTAAAAGGGAAGTGGCGATGTGATTGGTTTGTCATTTCTTATACTGCTGAGGTAAAATGAAATCTGCGCTGTGATTGGTTGCCATTTTTTCTTTACTGAGGAGGTAAAATGTAAGGTGTGCTTTGATTGGTTGCCATTTTCTATACTGCTGAGGTAAAATGAAAGTGGTGATGTGATTGGTTACTATTTCTTATACTGCTGAGGTAAAATGAAAGCTACGCTGTGATTGGTTACGATTTCGTATACTGCTGAGGTAAAATGAAAGCTGCGCTGTGATTGGTTACTATTTCGTATACTGCTGAGGTAAAATGAAAGCTACGCTGTGATTGGTTACGATTTCGTATACTGCTGAGGTAAAATGAAAGCTGCGCTGTGATTGGTTACTATTTCTTATACTGCTGAGGTAAAATGAAAGCTGCGCTGTGATTGGTAGCCATTTTTTTTTTTACTGAGGAGGTAAAATGAAATCTGTGATGTGATTGTTTACCATTCCTTATACTGCTGAGGTAAAATTCCAGGACTGCTATTCATAAAATCGTCGTGCAGCATGAGAATATCACCTACTGTAAAATATACACACATACACGGGTATATCACCTAGTAAGCATTCATTTAAAGGCGTTGTCTCAGAAATAGAACCCGATCTATAGACTATTAGAGCCTATGCATGTCATGGTAAGTGTCCCTCCTCTAGGAGCCAGAGCTGCTAGCCAACAATGGCGCCCCCACTGGTAGACTCAAGACCTCCATGTAATACACGGTCGGTCATTCATTTCAATGGCAGCAATGTCCCAGGAAAAGTTTGACAGGGGTATAAAAAGCCAGTCAGATGGCAACCAAGTGGCCTCAATCTGTAAGGAGGCTGTTTTGGCAAGGCAGCTCCATTTCAGCGCGGCTACAGAACGGCATTCTCCAGCGCCCATATCTGACTATGAGCAGGTGCATTGATGTCCGCCAGCACATGGTGACAGCCCCACCGGTCATTGACAACACACGGGGGCAGTTACACCGCTCGCATCCAGCTGATAATGCAGGGAAAATCAGCATGGGGAAGTTGTATCCTACTCATAAAGGGATATGGTAATATTTTAGGCATTTGGTGGGTAATTTCCCTAATATATGAGCAGGTGATGTATTTATGGGGGGATAATTACCTTTAAAAGCTGCATAATGCAGCATTTCACTTTATACACCAAATGTGATGTTAGAAGGAAAAAGAATAGAGACAATTATTTAGATTTTCTATATCGTTACAACATGCTATACAAAGATGGGCCAACAGCGCCCTCTGTAGGCCATTGGTGGAAATATAAAATCCTGAATTTACAGTAAAACAAGTTGGCTATGTTAAATTAGGACAGCGCTCCTCTATATAGAATTAGAACAATAAAAACATATAGATAGGGACTCACCCGGTGACTAGTGGAGCTCCTCCTGGATTTCTCCATTAGCACCTCCACATTCCGGAATGCATGTAATAATCAATGTAGAAACCTCTTGTCGTCCCTTTACCCTGTTACCAGGGGAGCTGCTGAGTAACTGTGTCCTCAAGAAAGGACCCACAATGCAGAGAAACAGGATAGAAGAAAATACTCTGCGCTCCCAGGCATAGACTCCGTGATGATATCATGAAATCTTTCATTCTAATGCAACGCGTTTCGTCATATACAAAACGACTATATCAAACATAAAAACAATTCATTCTTATTCACTTTTTTGTATGTGGGACGCCGGGTGCCGAGTTTTTTTTTTTATTCTAGGGGTCCCTTTCCCTCTCCCTCTCCCCTGCCTGCCAGACAAGTAATTTGCCATTGGCGCGCGCTGCGTCACGGTGGGGAGGGGCCAAAACAGCCACGTCACAGCGGGGAGGAGCCAAAAACTGGGGCGGGGTCGAACACGGCTTGATGCTCGTTCCAGTAACGAGCACCATTGAGTACGCCAATACTCGAACGAGCATCAAGCTCGGCAGAGTATGTTCGCTCAACTCTAACTATAATCAAATTATATTATCAATGCCTCCCTAAATCAATTGATTGTTAATAAAGTGTACAGCAATAATCTAACCAATAAATTTCATACTTAAAAACATAATCAGAATCCGTAACAAGAACAATTAATTAATTAATAAATAATTAACTAATTTATCTGTTGCTGAATGTCTATGGATTCTGGCTTGGTTTTCAATTCCCAGTCATTGTTATAAGGCTGGTCTAAAGAGTCTAACATTGACTTGCAACAATACTGCCTTCCAATAGGTGGCGCTGCAGAGGTATTGTTGCTTATTTCCCAGAGGAGCATGGATGGCTTTATAAATCTACTCACTCACCTTCTAGGTTTAGATCCAGGGATCGTGGAATATGCCTTTGGCAGAATCTTTATTTGAGTATCTTCACACGTATCGGAAATTGTGTGGATTTTCTGCATTGGAAAATCGGCACCATTTCCATGTCAAAACCTACACCATTTGTGCAGATTTTGGTGCGGTTCCGCAGCGGATTTCACCATTTCAATAGAAAGGGTGACGTTTACTGTGGATCAGCGTCAAAATCCGCAGCAATAGTGTGGATTATAACGTGGAGATGATTTGGATTTTGGTGAGAATTGTCTGCTACAGAAAATCTGCATTATTTTCCGCTACATGTGAACTTACCAATATACTTCGTCTAGCCGGATGTTGGTGTGATGCCATCCGGTGGGTACAGCACTCCAAAATATACATACACATTTATCCCACTCCTGTGGCACTAGTTTCTAATTGGTGCAGAAGTGAGGGCACCTCTATTCTCTATAACCAGGCGGGCCCTTAGCGTACAGGAGCTAAATTGCCCAATCTTTGGCCTGGGAAAGTTAGATGCCCTCCACGTGGCAGACAAACAATATATGTCTGTAGCAAAAAGCCAATGTGCTTTGTGTCTATTAATCATTTTCCTAGAGAGAAGCACCATCTAGCATTACATTGCTTACGGTAAATTACAAAATGCTGAGTTGTAAATTAATAAATACTATGCTTTTGCTGTTTTTAATTATGAATCAGCGTGGTTTATTCTGCGCAGGGCAGTGAAAACCACATGTTGCTACCTGTAAATTACTCACAAGTATTCTAGGTGATGCTGACAGATCTGAGAATCCGTATTTCACATCTGTATTTAGTATATTCAATACACGAAGGTGAAATTATTTCAATGTCATGAAATCTAATTGGCTCATTATATAGCTAAATGCGTTAACACATAAATACCCATGATCACTCAGCTCGTTAAAAAGGTTGTTGAGATACAGTGGAGAGGCCACCGCTACACGAGGACCACTCGCAATCATCTGCTATTGTTGAGGAAGAAGGAAGCAATGTACAATAATAGGCATAGATGCAATCGCAACTCTGAAAGGAAAACCCGCTAAACATTCACTTGGCGATGTCCATCATATTGGAGATCCATGCTTTCTAGCTGATACACATTAATACAGACAATTAATCAATACACTGTCCTACTAAAAGTAATTGGACACCTAAGCAAGAATCAAAAGTAGGATTTATTTCCATATGCTGATACTTAGTGGGCCCTAATGACATTAGATACTCTCCAGGTTTAGAGACGTTGGGGGGGCCAAAGATAAACTTTTGCACCCAGGCCCATGAGCCTTCAGCTACGCCGCTGCTCTCCGTGGTATACTTTCTACTAATGTCTGATACATTTCAACTGATACGCATTTCCCTTCATTCATCCTGCAAATGTCTGGCGAGTTCTCTCAAAGAAGATGACACTGTTCATATTTCCTGGCCTTAAGTTTCAGGTCATCCCAAAGATGTTCAGTAGGGTTCAGGTCTGGACACTGTGCAGCCAGTCCAATCATGGAACATCCATATCCTCAAGCCAAAGTACAACAGTGTTGGATTTGTCAGAAGGCGCGTTTTCTTGTTGGAAGTATGGCTGACAATTCCCAGAGTATTATCACTTTGCTGTCTACAATGTCAAAGGTACACCTCTGTCCTCGTGGTTCTTGCTACTACAACCAACAGACTGAGACCATGCCGTATAAAACATCCCCAGACCATAACTGGACCTCTGTTATACTTCATTATTGGCACAACACACTTGGGCAAAAGGTGTTCGCCAGGCGTCCTCAACACCAAGGTACGTCCATCTGATTTGAAGACAGGTAGTGTGTTTTGTCACTCTAAAGAACATTTTTCCATTGCTCAACGGTCTATTGAGGACGTTCCTTGCACCATAGTAGATAGACCGATGCATTGCACTTTGTGATGGACAGCTTGGGTGCAGCAGCATAATCCATATATCCAATAGCATGCAGTTCCCATCACAAACTATGGCGGACATTTCCAAAGATCTGCACCATAGCATGTTAGAGGACACATGACATGCTAATATGATACGAACCACTCTACTGATAGGGGTGTCCAAATACTTCTGGTAGGATAGTGTACTTCAGCAGAATTGACTGGGGCTAATGAGATTAAAAGCAATGCATAGCCTTATGAACGAAAAGGAGGAATACCACTTCACACCACACCAAGAAACTCAGTACCCCTCTATCACACACACACACACACACACACACACACACACACACACACACACACACTCTGCTCGAAACTCTCTAGAAAGATGTGAAACAGTATTTCAAAATCTTATATAGTCACAAGAAAATAAATAGATAGAAATAACTTTTTTTTTAACAATCTAGGTAACCAAAGAAAGTCATTTTTGTTATATATTTCCATTCAGCTGTTTTTCATATATAAACCAGCATGAAAAAAAGCAGTCCTGGTCAAACAGGCCTACAAGATCACATGAAGCTAGATATAGTTGATAGAATGCTTATCTGTACTAATGATGACATGATACTAAACTATCTGGTTATATTTAATGATTTTCTACAGCCACACTAGGTCAAAGGCTCATTCTAGTTCGCAGATTACTTGCAATTGTGGTACAACCCCTTTAATCCCCTATCCACAAAATGGGGGATAACTTGCTGATCAGTGGGGGGTCTCACCGTTGAAGACCATAGAGCACTGGTCGCACAAGCACACTAGCGCTCCATTCACTTTCAATTGGGCTGTGGAAAGATATCCAAGCGGTTGCCGCTCGGCTATTTCCATCAGACCCATTGAACTGAATGGAGTGCTGACCGTATGTGGCCAGCCAGCGCTCCTTTCAGAGTGGCATCACTGTGAGGGAATAAGTGCCCCCTGCAGTGACAGGAGAGCGGGACATGGGAATCCTGTTTTTGAGAGCAGTGGGAGTCTCATGGGTGAAAACCCCCACAAATCAGCAAGTTATCCCTTTTTCTGCGGATACAAATGTAGTACAACCCCTTTAAGGATTAACAACATTAAAGTAATGCAGGCTCAGTTTTAAATCATTAACTTTCCAGGAGATTGAAGCAAAGCTGACCTTTTGAATCTGGAATTGCACAGACAGGATACATAGGCCGCCTGCAGACGGCCGGGTCGGATCCGGCTGCGAGAATTCTTGCAGCGGGACCCGATCCGAGCGCCTGCAGAGAGCACCGCGGACTCACGTCTGCATAGGATTGCGTATTGTAATGCAATCCTATGCAGGTGTCCAGGGGCGGAAATTCTGCGGGGAATCCCACCGCAGAATTTCCGCCCGTCTGCAGGCGGCCATAAACAAGCATGCTTTAACTTGTACGGTCATGGGAATCCATGTGCAACATTTCAAAATGAAAATCTGCAAAAGAAACCAGTAGATTTCTCCACAACTTATAGCTGACCACTAGGAGTCTAGGCAGTGGGACACAATGCGTTTACCTTCATGCTGAGGAACCCTTCTAACAAAAAGGGATTGTTCAAAGAGACTCCAAAAACGCAACATAAGTGAATGTCAAATCTGTAAAGTCTATTCACCAATGTATCCTAATGGCAGGTAAATCACAAAACGATTCATCAACTGCCTAAGCTTAAATATTGGTGGTGAATAAATTGGCTTAGTATGCATCTTAATACAGTCCAAAGTCTAATGAGCGGCAACGGTTAAAAAGGTGTATATACATTAGCTTACCGATAACTTTTCGGGCCAAAAGTATGGCGGCATTAACAGCATTACCCTGAACAACTTCATCAACAATACCGAGCTGTAATGCTTCAGTGGCAGGAACATGTCTTCCTGCAAGAAAATACAATACAGAGCACCAATTATTCCATAATATTAATTAAATATAAATCACCCCAATATTCATCTAAATTTACACTAGCAATTATTAAGAAATTATAGTACCAGTGTTTCTGGTGGCACAATGCGCCACACAGCTCTGCTAGATGCACGTCACACACACACACAGCTTTGCTACGTTGCTGTCACATTTAAGCTGCATGTGATTTACGAACCTCAGCAGCTCACTGAGGAGACATGTTCGCTCGTAGCTTTCGCATATCTGCTGCATGAGATTTACAAACTTCACTTGGTGGCTGAGGTGACATCGTGGCTTGTCGCTGTGTCATGTAAGCTGCATTAGCTGCGCGGTGGCGTTGAACCGTCTGTGGTGACATGTTTGCATGACAGCGACGGTTTGTTCCAACACTGGACAACGGTTCACGATTAGATGAAGGCCGAACTGGTGTTGGAGGCATTAGCACTTGTGATGACATGATATCACATTCAGAAGATCGTGGTGAAGGACTATGCTTCACTGTTGTTGGTCAATGTGCAATGCGAGCTATGTATGTGGACATTTGTGAGGTGTCATTTATTGGAGTCTTCACACAGGTGTACAGCTGTCTCACAACCAGGTACAAACTTAAAGAGTGAGTACTGCTGTATCCATAGCAACTCAGGCCGCGGTGAGGGATGTCGTCCGCCCATAATCCCTCATTCACTGCACAAGGAGGATAAAGGACCTGTGATTACATCACCGTCATGTGACTAGGGTGGCGGAGCTAAGAGCCAGTAACTGACATCACAGGTGCTGTCAGGCTCTGCGTGTAACTCACACATCACACACGGAATGACGGACAAGTGGTTGTTAGCACTTTGATGTGCAATATGTACTGAAAGTTACATGCTGTCCTATATAAGGACCAAAGGGGCATCACACACAAGCCTTCAGAAAATCTTGATATATATTATAGTTTAGGTTTGATTGACTTATTCTTATATGATAGACTCCATTTGTAAGTTATGACTTCGAACTATAAAGCGTACCTCCAGTGATCCACCTAAAAACCTCATACATCTTAAAGTGTAAATTAGATCATTATTTTTAAATTCTAGATTAGAAACTATGATGCTTCACATCTGCACTCTGGGTTCTTCTTTCCTGCTCCATTAGGCTGAATGGCTCCGTCTCTGGATGGAACTAAACAGTGCCGGATGGACCCTGTTGACTATAATGGAGTCCGCCCTTTTTCTTCCGGTACTTTGAGCCGGATCTGTGACGGAACCTCTGGCTGCGGGGTCCAACACAAATGTGAAACTGGCCTTATTCACTTACCAGGGCAAATTCCATTTATTTCACTATATGGCAGAGTAGGAATAGACTTGACTTACTGCAGCCCTTTACTGCCTCCCTGATGTCAGCCGGATCAAAAAGAGAGAGAGATGGCTAAAATAACTTGAATACCATACCCCAACAGGGAATAACAAGCTGTTAGCGTGCCTGCGCAAGAAACCTGCTAGTTACTAAAGTCCTGAGATTACAGCAGCATCACCACTATTTTACAAAATATGAGCAGGAGGTGAGGGACGTCTAGCAAGTGTAAATTCAGTAAGGCTGGTAAGCAGTGAGCTGGACCTGCTGTATTTCCAATGTAACAAGGCAGATAATTTAGTGCATTTGGAAAAAGAAATGGTCTGCAACAGAAATAGCTGAATTTTGAATTTTTATGTTTAGTGAAAATTTTTTATTTTGCACCAAAGGTACGGTTTCATATATTTCCGGGTAGCAGTATTTTACCCACATGAAAGAATATATTTGTGACCTGCATTATGAAATCTGCAGCTAGGTAGCTTACCAATTTTACCCACATTTCAGCTTCCAGTAGGAGAATTTGTGATGCTTTCTTCCAGTAGTTTTTGTTTGTTATGCATAAATAAAAAAACAATCACCTCGTATAATCACATCTAGAGCTGCAGGAACACCAATTAACCGGGGTAGGCGTTGAGTTCCTCCGGCTGCTGGCAGAATGCCAATGAGTACTTCAGGAAGACCCACTCGGGACTGTAATCAAAGAACAGCATTAGACGGAGGACACAGTTATATGCAATCTTATTGTTTTCTTTCATTTATATGGTGTTGAGATATTTGTGTACAACATTATACAATGAAAGATGATTTATACATTCCCCTTAGTCTATGTGCCATTGAGATTTATAACTGAATTGTTTGCCAAAAAAAGAAAAATTTTATCAAAAGGCTAAGTAGTCTATTAAGTTTTAAGACCGAATAGAAGCCGAAAAGTGTACTAAAAACATTTACTCATTGAAAGAACTATTAATCTAAAGTAAAATTATACTTTCCCAAAACTTTTGTCATTGTCATAGGGACATGTCAAAAGTTTTGATCAGTGGGAGTCCGGGTGCAGGGTCCCTCACCAAAAGGCAGAAACACTTATTGGAGTGCGGTCACTGCTTACTAGTTGAAGACAGGCTCAAGAGAAAGTCTATAGGTTGTCACTCTGGGACACCACATATTATATATTATTATATGGGGCATGGGAGAACTACTACTGTGTAAGGGAAAGGCCTTGTAATAGTCTGGAGCAGTATGGATGGATTGGTTGCGTAGAGGTGGTGAAACGGTTGGCCAGGTGCTGGAGGAGTGAGCATACAAAGAGGTCTGTGTATTTAATGCTGAAGAGACAAGTTGTAGCTGGAAGAAGTCTTCATGGAGGTCTGGGCCAGATAGAGAAGAAAATGAGCAACTCCAGTCAGAGAAGACATCACCTTCAGTTGTTGGATATAACGGTTATGACGAGTGGTGTATTGGGACAATGGAAGCAGGGTGACATCACGGCGCCAGCGTCTCGGCGTCAGACGCCAACATGCGCAATTTCCTGCGGGTGTGTGGATGGACTGGACAACTGGGCGGCATGAGTCCCAGCCGGCTAATCAGCACCCGTTTGTACACATTTATTCCGGCTCCTCCTCATGGAGGGCACCAGTTATACTTCTAGTCTGTAGGAGTTTCTGGTCACATCTGCCGCTCCTATCCTGCTCCGCAGTCGGGTAAGTTTGTTTAGTTATTTGTATATTCCGGGGTGTTGTCATATCTTTATCCTATTATTGATATTGTATTCCATATATTTATTGCATACTTGTTTCCACCTATACCATATCTTGGGTAATCATATGCAGCAAACGTCATTCCCGTTTTCCCAGCTAGGGAGAGTCACAGTCGCCCAGGTAGAGTTTTATCGCATTAGTAGATTAGAGTCAGATTTCTCATTCCCTCACATTTTGGTTTCAGTATTCATAGTTTTGTTTTCCAAGTTAATACATTGGGCCGCATTTACTAAGTGGTTTACACCAGTTTCTGACGTTAAAAAGTTGCAAATAAGGAATTGCGACTTTCACCAATTTGCACCGACCCCAGCACTTTCCCAAAAAGTGGGCAGGGCTTGTTAGAGGAGGCGTGACCACCTGGGCCAAGAGATTTATGTATAATTTACACCAGAAACTGGCGTAAATTATACCAGAAATATATGCCAGGCTCTTGTATAGAAGGTATAATTGGTAATATTGGCCATGGTATACTGGGTTTTGTGCAGTAACGGTCCGGAGGTAATATTTGGTACCTGAATAGTGGTGTCATTTATTAAAGTATGGCAATATTAATCAAAGGTATCTTATCATACATAGAGAATTGTTGTGCAGACACCTTGTCTTTGCGATATACACATAGCACATTGGCTCAGTGGTTAGCACTGTTGCCTTGCTATACTGAGGTCTTGAGTTTAAAATCATCCAAGGGCAACAATTGCTTGGAGTTTTTAGGTTCTCCCCGTTTCTTCTTGTTAGCCTCCATGGGGATTGGGTCAAATGTAAGTGATGACAATTTGTGTATGTGTTGCAGAGAATGTATGCGCTACATAAATGAATTAAATAAATGTTTTTTGAGGAAAGGCAGAACATATATCTTTAGAAATTCTAACAATGTCACTGAGGTCTGCATGTCTAACCAACATGCTGGTGATGATGGTGGGGGACTGGATAAGGGGTGAATATGCTTCTAAGAGACCGTTGAGAGCCATTTCATCAAATAGATGAGCTTACTGATGGTTTCAGCATAGGGCTACGTACAGCCGGTTGGTCTTTGTGTCATAGTGCAGCAGAAATTAATGGGATGCCACATTGCTGGGTCAAAGTTAGAGACGGTGGTCAACAGAACACAATCTACATCATCACAGTGGGACTGGAAAACTAACACAAACGTCGTACCGCACAGATTGATGCAACTGCAGTAGTGGTTCCGTAATCCACGGCTGGTGACATTCTGGGGGGTGTACGGACAGATCTGGATACTCCAATATAGACAAGGAAAGTTTCCTAAAGAATGGCTGAACCAGAGGCTGTGCCCTCCCAAGAAATAGGGGTCCCATGTCCCCCTCTTCTCCTCACTGCAGTGAGCTGGAGATTGAATGGAGCGGCAGTCAAGCATGCGGGGTGCTGCTCCATTCATCTTCGCCAGAGATAGCCAAGTGCTTGTACTTGGCCATTTCTAGCAGTCAGGACTAAAGCAGCAACGTGAATGCTTGACTTCCGCTTCATTCAATCTCCCCCTCACTGCGGGAAAGTGCAGTGAACTCGCAGTATAGTGGAAAGGGGGATACAGGACCCCCTTTTTCAAAATCGTGGGGGGTTTCAGAGGTAGGACCCCAACTGACCAGACTTTTATCACCTGTTATATAATTAATCGGCATAGAATGTTGGAACTACAAACAAAGTGGTGCTAAAAGGTGGTGATTCACTTTAAAGTAAAGTACTGAGAGGCTATTGTTTTTACTGGGGGCTGAGCGAGAATTAGATGAATAATGTGAACCTGTCACGGTGATATACTGTCCTCACATCGGCGGCAACGGATCCCCTTTAAAGTTTTGAAAGTTACACTATGTTTTGCAATCGTTTTTTTCCTAACATGCCAGCTACAACTTGATCTTGATTATATCTAGAACATGAAGGGATAAAGCAGAGATTAGAATGAAAAGTAGTATGTAGCTATACAGTTACCTGCACATTGGCCACTCTATAGTGACATGCCAAGGCTAGCTCTAGCCCTCCACCAAGGGCAACTCCTTCAATTGCAGCCACTACAGGTTTCCTGCTAGCTTCAATTGTTTCATTCATATCTTCTAAGGAGATTGTTTTCAGGGCTGAGGTGGAGAATTCACGTATGTCTGCACCTGAGAAAACACAAATGGAGAAGGGATAGTTAAGTGAAGTGTGCCATGCGCGTTTATTAATGAAAAAGAACGCCGGCATCCTGATGGCATACATGGGTTCTAAGGGTAGTAAGTAATGCGATAGATTGACCATAAGGCTTTTTTGATCACTTTTATTGCATTTTTGGGGAGGTAAAACAAAATAAGCATTTTGCCTCCGTTATTTTTATGTTTTGTACTGTGCGGGATAAATAGTGTGTTCAATTTATAGTGCAGGTCATTTTGGACACGATGATACCAAATATGTTTGTTTTTTTTCCTACTTTTTTTTTTTTTACAAATAGGGGAAAATAAGCAAAAACTTTTTTTGGGTTATTTTTTTTTTACTACACACGTTTACACTCTTTATGTCCCTGTACGGGACTTGAACCATAACAGCTATGATCGCTTTGATAAGGCATTTATGGGGCTTCTGTACTGCAATGCCTTGTCACGTGTAATAGCGATCATAGGCCATGGCAACCCATAGGTTCTCCTCAATTACATTGTGGGGGTTACGTCTCTCTGTGAACCTTTTTACATGCCATCATCTACATAGATCACTGCATGTAGGGGGTTAAAAGCGCGGGTCGCTGTCCTTATATACCTCTGCTGTTGCAGCGGGAGGCCGTCTATCGGTAACAACTGGCTCCCACGGCAGGATGGTGTGAGCTCAGCTTCTGATCCCGTGCCATCTACAGGACATAAGTTTACGTTCTGTTGTGTTAAGTACCCTGCAGTCAGGACGTAAACTTACGCCCTGTGACGTTAAGGGGTTAAGGACGCTACAGTGACAGGGTCTGTTCCACTAAATTGGCGCATAGCCAAGTGCCAATATTCAGAAAGAGGTGAAAAAGTAAGCCTAGAAACTACAGGTTCTTACTTCTGTTTTGGATAAAATGTTTGTGGGGTTTCTAGCAAATGCTATCCTGTATCAAAGTAACTGTATAACTTCATATCAGCATGGGTTTATGAGGGGCCTCTCCTGTCAAACCGATCCGATCAGCTTCTAGGAGAAGGGAAGTTCTAGGGGAGAGTCATTGGATCTTGTGTATCTGGACTTTTCCAAAGCTTTTGATACTGTGGCGCAAGTATTTAAAGTCCTCCTTCCTTCCCCCAAAAATCAGGGTAGGGCTTATTATCGGGGAAACACAGTATGTTAGTATGAAGGTTTTTTTGTGAACCTGTACAAATATAATAGAGAAAAACCTGAATAACAATTCCTTAGAAAAGAGAATGTTCAGATAATCCACACAGGGTTCAATGAATTTCATAGTCCCCCACTGTGAATTAGGAAACCATAAGTGTACAGATGGTCGCGGCCGATGATGGTAAATTTACATCGCTGATGCCTGGCCTTTGTGTAGCAGCAACATAAGTTGATGTTAGGTACTCCGCTGAACATGAAGACTGCGCTGTGATAGGTTGCTGTGGGCAACACAGATTTTCTTTGAGACAGTTTCCTTAAGAGTGTGGTGCCGGACTAATTATCCATGGCCCACCCCATACAACAAACTTTACTGGAATGTTGTTTACCAGGAATTATGTTACTTAGATGCGTTAAACATAAAAGCCTGTGGAGGCTTTAAAAATTCTGCATGTGTCCATGAAAGTAGGCCAGTGGGTCAACACGCAAAGGGACCTCCACGTTGGTTTGCCCTGAGTATTTCATGTGTTGGAAATAGCCGACGTCTTTATATTATAACTATTATTCCTATTTCCACTTAACACAAGTTTTCCTGAGCATGAATAGTTATGTATAATGTATATATAGATTGCAGTCGCCATCCAGGGATGGACATTCTACTAGTCAGAACATATCCCTCTCCGAATGTCCACTCAATAAATCCAGTGCTGGTGTTCGCCCATGCTCAGTTGCTTAAGTCAAACAGTCTAGATCCTCTTGTGATTTGTGCTATTGTACAAGCCAGTCAATAAGAATCAGCCAATAAGAATCAGCGGTGTAGAAGAAGCTTCTCCTCACCAGCACTGAGAATATCAGGGACGCCATAACAAATATTTAATAGCCAGACAAGTTATTCCAATTGAAAACTTGTTCTGTTTTGCCTGATCTACCAGAGTAAACTAATACTTACTCATAGAACAACCCCTTTAAAGGGAATCTTTCAGCTTGAGCGTGCTGTCCAAACTGCAAGCATCATGTTGTAGAGCAGGAGGAGCTGAGCAGACTGTTAGTTTTATGGTAAAAGTTTCAGTATAACTTTTATTTATTTACATCCCAACTCATTTAGCGCTTACAGGTCCAGTGGGCCTGACAGCTATTAGTGACTGACAGCTATTTCTGAATACATTGTAATGAACAGATAACTGTCAGTCACTGATAGCTCCGCCCATTGGACTGTCCAGCTCAGAATACGCAGAGGCACAAATGAATAAAATACAAGTTAGACTGAATGTTTTCCTATAAAACTATATATTAGTCTGCTCAGCTTCTCCTGCTCTATAATATGATGCCTGAAGTTTGGACAGCTGACAGGTTCCCTTTAAGATAAACATACCGGCACTGAACTTTCCATTGGCCCCTGCTAGCACAATGGCCTTCACTGACGGGTCTTTTGTGGCTTCTCCAAATTCCTTAATCAGTGCATGACGAACAGGAGAGCTGAAAATGAATGAGGAAGAGTAGATTACACATCTCAGTATAACAAGGATTACAGTTTGTGCAAGCCAAGAAACATAAAGGGGTAAAGAGGGGAGGAGAGCTCACAATATGCATCCCTACCGTATATCAGGAGTCTGCGGACTGTTTGCTGGTGATATTGCATCTACTGGCCTAGCACAATTAGGGCATACCAAGCTAAAAGTAATAAGTCTATATAGCGCCAGCAGTGTGTCAAAGTCATATTACGTGCTTTGTAAAAAAAAACAAAAAAAAAAAAAACAAACACCTAAAAGGAGTTGTAATTTTGCTTCAAAATTCAGCATGCAGTTATGTAGTGGCCCATAACACCATCCTGGTCCCCCCCATAAATGTCATACGTTTGTCCTCTGTAGATGCACTGTGCAACGCTTGTCTTGTCATATCCAGTGTGTGTGTGTGTTGCACAGCTGCGGCGCTTGAGAGGTTAAGGCTGCCTGTCCACGGGCGAAGATCCGCCGGCGAGATCACGCTGTGCGAAGCTTTCTATAGCGTTGCTATGGAAAGCGCAGCGCCGGCGTCCACGAGTCCGCTTGCGGGATTTAAATCTCGCCATGCCGCGATTCTCCGCGGTGAGCCTATCTATCAGATAGGCTCACCTCGGAGACCTGACAGCGCTACCCCCTCCTCCCTAGTGGCGGAACTCGGCCGTGGACAGGGGGCCCAACAGTAATAAAATCACTGCCCACATGTAGATGTATCAGTATGTCTTGCCATGTGGTACAAGTGAGGTTATAAATGTGAGTGTTTGAGAGCGGGAAAGAAGATTCATCTTCTAACCTAATGCTAACACAGAGCCACATGGAAGCACCTTCAGCTTCCATGTAGGTAAAGATGGAGGAAGAGGAGCGACATCCCGTAGCATTTGGAGTGTGGATGTAAGAGGAGCGAGTCCCATCACTAGAGAGAGAGAGACCCCTACAAAAGTTTCAAACAGGTACCCGTTCACACTACAGACTTTTCCTGTGCGGCCATCCACAGTTAGGCTCACCGCACGGAGGTACTTTATTGGGACACCCACGCTCCTGTCGTGTGGGGTGTTTATTGGCTAAACCTTCTTTAATAGTTGTTTGCCAGAGAGTCTGCAGCGTGACCCCTACCCCCCTTCCTCCTCTGAAGTGCTCCCAATCTAGGACTCTGTGACACACAGATAACATGGATTGTAAGACCATATTCATCCTGTGTATCCTCCCTACCTCTGAGCTATAGCCTGCTAACGTGTTACAGGGAATTGTACCTGCATTACTTGTTGTAAAAGTTTATTATCTAAGTAAAAGTTATACCTGGCTCTAACCGTTCCTGGGGACCCAAGGTACTATACACAAGTTTCTGTGCTCATTTCTCTGCCATGTAGCATACCGGTGTGCGGGAACGGTGGCATCACGAGTGATAAGTACTACTACTCCCCCGATCCTGTTTATTGGAATTCTTTATTATAGGGTTGTCGAAGCTGGCCTACAGTCCTGCTCTGACCTTGGCTGCGTGTCATCCCTCCGGGACCAGAGCCTGGTAAGTGCCACCGTGACAAGTCAGCACGTATCCCTCCCAGCTCTACACATTAGCCAGGTGCCCAGGGTCACCCCTCTGGGGTGTTGCAGTTTCATCTCAGACAGATATGCAAATAATTACAGTTGTGGAGTGATTAGATGAACAGCCTTGTCACCTAAAGCTCTAAAAGTGGTTCCACCCTTGGCCTATAAAAGGCTCTCAGAGGCTCCTTGTGTGGAGTGACCTCTTCTTCCGCTTGTGTAGAACTTGTTGACCACTAGACGCTTCTACGACGCAGAGAAGAAATGTCGTCTAGTTACCAGAGTCTGAGAGGGGCGCATTATTGGAATATGAGAAGCTGGATGGTCGTATCAACGAACTGCCCCCCACCTCGGCCGTTCTGACCAGACTGTTAGGAGGTGTTGGGACTAGTAAATGTGTGAGGGCACACAAGGTGACCGGGCTCAGGACACTCTCGATAGACCACCAATAGGGAGGATCGTCTGATCGTCCGACAAGCATGAACAGCTCCAACTGCTTTGTTGTCCACCATCCAGAGTGTGTGTGTTGGAACCATTTCCAGGCGATTGACTGATGGACATTAGGTCTCATGGTGCTCATACAGGTACTGTCTTTGACATCCGCCATCGCCTCTGTGAGCAGTGGTGTAATGAACAACGAAACTGGACGCTACGGAGAGGAACCGGGTTGTCTTCAGAATTTATTTGACAATGAGTGTATTTAGTAACATCTGCCCCCAGTGGACTGGTTCTGCTACTACAGCTGTACAATTGTTCATACAAGGTACTTTGTGAAGACCATTAATGCAGAGATCTGCAAGTATGTACAGTCTGTGTGTACTGCATTCACAACACAGCCTAGAGGGATATGCACGTGTAACCAAACACAGCGCTCAGGATCCAGAGAGATTTTGCCTGACCGGTATCATGCTACTTCATGTCCGCGATCACTTGCAGGTCTACCACTGTGGAATCCAACCCGCCCGTGTGAGCCTGGCCTAAGACATACATGGGCGCAATGTCATACCTGTCTCAGGTTCATGTCACCCGCAGCTCAGGCAGCATCAACCTGGTGATGAGCTAACGGCCAACAGCACAGACCCCCTTATTTCTCAGGGAGTCTGAAAGAGGAGTTATAGAAAACAGCTGTTTTGTAGATTCATTGCACATGTTCAAGAGGGGTCTGGATGCCTTTACTGAAAAATATTCTAGGAGTTCTGGGCACTACATTTCTGCAGTTGGGACATTGAGCAACGGATTATTTCCAGCTGCCATATTTAAATTGGGGAAGGTATTTTTCTGCCTAATGTAACAAGGTATGTAAGACCGAAAAAGAAACTTGTGCATCCAGTTCAGCCTATTACCCCCAATGTTGATCCAGAGGAAGGCAACAAAAAAACCACAATGACTTAGAAGGCAATTTTCCCCGTTTAAGGGAAAAAATTCCTTGTGGGAAAAATGGCATCTGCCTCATAGGGGATTTGTCTTTCTCTGGATCTACATGTTGGGGTTCGTTCACATCAGCGTTGGAGGTTCCGTTTGGAATCTCCGTCAGCAAGCTGCCCTACTTCATCATATCTCTCCGGCAAAATGCTAGAAATCGAATGGACCCCATTATAATCAATGGACTCTATTTGGTGCCATCATAAAAATGGATTTGCTTGGCCAGGGGGCACCGTCTCCCTGCTCCCCAAGTGGGGCAGGAAAATGGAACATCTGAACGCTGATGTATAAAACCCCATAGGTTCATAGACTGAACTTCATGGACCTGCGTCATTTTGCAACTATGTGTACTGTATGGCAATTCAAGATCTTGCTCTGCCAATGTAAACCTCAGTATATAAGTGGATGCCAGCCTCTATTACCAGGGGGCACTTTAAATCAGCATCCAGATTGGCATGGCATGGGAGCACACAGGCTTATTTTTTTCAGTTGGGTACACTCACACGGACCTTTGCAAATTCGGTCCTTAAATATCGGTCCAACTTTGCTTGTGATTTTCATGCGCTTCTGGGATTTTTCTTTGTGATTTCCATGAGCGTATAAAAAAAAGCTTTCTAATTCTCTTTTGTTTTTATTGAATGGTCGCCATGGTTACATGCGTTTAAGACGGATCACACTCATAGTAACATAACATAGTAACATAGTTTGTGAGGCCGAATGAAGACAATGTCCATCTAGTCCAGTCTGTTATCCTCCTGTGTTGTTGATCCAGAGGAAGGCAGAAAACCCCAAGAGGCAGAAGCCAATTAGCCCATTTGGGGGAAAATTCCTTCCCGACTTCCTAATGGCAATCAGACTAATCCCTGGATCAACCCCTAATAGTTCCTACCTGCTATATACCCAGATTAACAATTGACCTAAGATTTATATCCTGTAATATCCTCCTCTATGGATTTTGCCATCACCACATCCTCAGGCAGAGAGTTCCACAGTCTAACTGCTCTTACAGTAAAGAACCCTTTTCTGTGTTGGTGATAAAACCTGCTTTCCTCTAGACGTAGAGGATGCCCTCTTGTTACAGTCGCACTCCTGGGTATAAACAGATCCTGGGAGAGATCCTTGTATTGTCCCCTCATGGATTTATACATAGTTATTTGATCCCCCCTTAGCCGTCTTTTTTCCAGGGTAAATAATCCCAATTTGGATAGCCTCTCTGGGTATTCCAGTCCCGTCATTCCATGTATTAGTTTAGTTGCCCTTCTTTGAACCCCCTCCAGCACTAACATCTTTCCTGAGCACCGGTGACCAGAACTGTACGCAGTATTTCATGTGAGGCCTGACAAGTGCCTTATATAGTGGGAGGATAATGTTCTCCTCCTTCGCCCCTATACCTCTTTTAATGCACCCCAAGACTTTATTAGCTTCTGCAGCAGCTGACTGGCACTGGCTACTCCAGTTTAGTCTACAATCCTCTAGTACCCCCAGGTTTTTTTTCCATCTCACTTTTCCCTAGCAGTACCCCATTTAGTGTATATTGGTGACATCCATTTCTCCTGCCCATGTGCATAACCTTACATTTATCAATATTGAACTTCATTTGCCATTTTCCTGCCCAAGCCCCCAGCTTATCCAGGTCCGTTTGTAGCCGCACATTGTCCTCCGTTGCATTAATTATATTGTATAATTTTGTGTCATCTGCAAATATTGATATTTTACTGTGCAGCCCCTCTATGAGGTCGTTAATAAATATATTGAACAGAATGGGGCCTGATACTCTTATCCTGCAATCCATTTTTTAAGAGCACCCATAAACCTGAATGGATGATATTTGCACCAAAATTGGACATGCTGCAGCCCATGTGAATACTCATATTGAAATGAACAGGTTCTATTTCCATCTGACTTCAGACTGAGTTGTCCGTCTGAACGTACCAGCACATATACCAGCAATGTTCGCATGCGAGTTCTGTCCGATTTTAATATGGATGGAGCTCACACAGGAAAAGAGCCCATTGATTTCAATAGGTTAATGCATATGAGCAATTAGTGACTGCTAGTGCGAGATTAAAAAAAAAAGGCGCAGCATGTACTACTTTGGGGAATTCTTGTTCAAGAATTGCCCATTATTTCCTAAAGGGAGCATGGAAATAAGCCCCATTGCACTGGCATGATATGTGATTCGCATGCAAGTGCGATTTTAACCCTTTCAACTATTGTAAATGCACGCGATTTCTTTCACTTGCTTGAAAAACGCATTTACACCGTTGTGAATCACGCATTTTTAATGCTAAAACGCATCGCACAGGCCAAAAAAAAATAAATCACAGGTTAAACTAGTGCGATGTAGATCAGATTGTCGCGGCCCTACTCTGCACTCGCTTGTGTAAATACAGCCTAAGGCCGGCTTCACACGAGTGTGCTCGTATTTACGCGCCTGAGCATCGCGTTCTTGCAGAATAAACGTTGCTTGTTTGCGCACACATCCGCTTATTTTACTGACTTTTTCTGCATACAAAACATGTGCTTTTGCGCACGTAAAAAGCCCCGACGCGCCCGGACATTGAAGTTTTAGGAGTTCAAGATGTGTTCTTTTTCCTGCACAATTACGCAGTGTTTCACGCATCTTCTAGCGTATTGCGTGCACATTTTCGCATTCCCATAGACTTCTATAGGGATTTTTAGTGTGGTTTTTTTTTCTCTTGACCGAAATATGCAGGAAAAATGCTTTCTATTCACTGTGCATTGTGCGCAAATACGCCGGAGTGAAGCGGCCCAAGGCATCATTCACATAGCATAAATATACCGCGTATTACGCGTGTATTTTTTATGTGCAGATACGCAGTGAATAGAACCCAATGCTTTTAATGGGCTTATTCACATCTGCGTATTTATTGGTCGCGCGAAAATTAAAATAGCATGTCCTATTTTCCATATAACAGACTGCAATAGACCAGAGAAGCGAAAGGGCTTGCACGAATATGCATTGCAAGAAGGGTCGGAATACACCTTGAATAAGCAATTTTCATTGCGTAATACTTTGTATATTCAGGATCCGCGTCCCGCTACGCTGAAATCAGTGCATCTCTCACCATACCCTGCAGCTAAGGGGACATGACAGGTTCCCTTTAAGACTAAATGTCAGGGATAGGTTTTACACAGTTTGCTGATAGGATCCATAATTACGTAATAAAATCCGGTTCTGGATTTCTGCCAAGGCAATCAGCTCCTGACAAGCACTTGTAGTAAACCAGCCCTGACTGGGGTACAGCGCATAATAACACCTGACTGTATACAGATCTATGGGAGATGCTGCCTCCTGCAACTGTTGTGGTACTACAACACCCAGCACGTATGACTGCTTACAGTCTAGCCTTGCAGTATAGCTAGAGCCATACAACCTGAAACTACAAGTACATGCATGCCCTGGCTCAACTGGCTAATTGCCCCCTATAGCCCCAGCCCAGCGATGCATGACGGGAGTTGTAGTCCTAGCAGTTACCTTAGTGCGTTGACAGGAGGGTAGTTGATGGTGATGACGGCCACTGTGTGGGACAGACTTCGTGTCGCTGCCATGTTCACCACCTGCAGACCATGAACAAAGTTCACGGCTAGAAAGAAGGTGAAAAGCAACAGCTTGTACAAACGCCCCTTCTACTTCAACCAATCACAAGAAGAGCTGCTTGGCTAGGGGACCAATCAGAAACGTGGTGGGCGTGGCTATGCCGGGGACTGGTGTACTGTACTTACATCGTCCTGGAAGCATATATCTATATTACACTCAAGTTTGGTACTTCAACCAATCAGGTTGAATCAGGGAACCCAAACAACCAATGATGTTGAATCAGACAAGCCAAACAACCAATCAGGTTGCTGGAATTGTGAATCCGTCCTGGAAGGTTGTATACATCTTTTATAGTCCACATTTCCGGGCGTCTCTAGTTACTATGGTTACTATGCACCGCCCCTGTATTTCCGGTCCTCCCTAGTTTTGGTTCCCTGGCTGCAGGAGAAGGTGGCAGTGAGTTCCGGAGTATTTCTAGTCCTGTTTACTTCAAGCCGGTATCATGCGCTCTCTTGCCGGGTTCTTCTTGGTGTTTGGCTGCGCCACGTTCTACCTGTATGTCCTGAGCACCCGCCTGCGTCCGGGCCGAGGGCAAGAAGCTGAAAGGTGGGCACTGGGGCTATGGCATGCAGTTATCGGGCATTTGGCAAGTGTATGTGCCAGGTAGAGGATTGCATTCACTGCTTGGGCTCTGGGCAGCTGCCAGTCAGCGTCAGTCCTGCTAATTGGTGCAATTAATAGCTATGGTAAAATAAGCACATCATGTAATGGGGTATTTTCTACCCATGCAGTAATTGGTAACACTTGGCATAAGTGCACAGGGGACTTCCTCCATATGTGTAAGTGGGTGCTGCCAGGTTCTGGGGCCCCATCTTTGTTTTCTATTATAAAGACACGCATGAGGGCGCCACGTGGCTTACGCTATGCTGTTGTTTCATGATTAAAACAGTGCATTAAACTGTGTAGTCACATGACCAACCGCAACTAGCTGCGGCATGCACACAAGAGGCAGTGGTGAGGCGCCAGCCCCCAAAGCGGTCTCGAAAAACAGCTGAAAATGTGCACCATAATTATGCCCTATTATTAAACTTGGAATATCATTGCTACAAAAGTCTAGGGCTGCTATCTGTGCCACAAATCCCATCAGTGGCCGCAAGTGGTAGTGGTGCCCCCTCGCTCATCAGTGGCCGCAAGTGGTAGTGGTGCCCCCTCGCTCATCAGTGGCCACAAGTGGTAGTGGTGCCCCCTCGCTCATCAGTGGCCACAAGTGGTAGTGGTGCCCCCTCGCTCATCAGTGGCCACAAGTGGTAGTGGTGCCCCCTCGCTCATCAGTGGCCGCAAGTGGTAGTGGTGCCCCCTCGCTCATCAGTGGCCGCAAGTGGTAGTGGTGCCCCCTCGCTCATCAGTGGCTGCAAGTGGTAGTGGTGCCTCCCTCCCATCAGTGGCCGCAAGTGGTAGTGGTGCCCCTCCTCCCAGCAGTGGCAACTGTGCCCCCTCGCCCATCAGTGGCCGCAAGTGGTAGTGGTGCCCCCTCGCTCATCAGTGGCCGCAAGTGGTAGTGGTGCCCCCTCGCTCATCAGTGGCTGCAAGTGGTAGTGGTGCCTCCCTCCCAGCAGTGGCTGCAAGTGGTAGTGGTGCCTCCCTCCCAGCAGTGGCAACTGTACCCCCTCGCCCATCAGTGGCCGCAAGTGGTAGTGGTGCCCCCTCGCCCATCAGTGGCCGCAAGTGGTAGTGGTGCCCCCTCGCCCATCAGTGGCCTCAAGTGGTAGTGGTGCCCCCTTCCCCAGCAGTGACCGCAAGTGGTAGTGGTGCCCGTCCTTCCAGCAGTAGCAATGGTGCCCCCCCCCCCCAGCAGTGGCTGCAAGTGGTAACGGTGCCCCCCACCCCCCAGTAGTGGCTGCAAAATAGTAGTAGGGCCACCTCTGTGCCCTCTACACCTTGAACCATCAGCCACGCAGCAAGCCCCAACATCTAGTATGTCTCTAACCCTCTCTGGTTTTGGCTCCTGTCCGGCCGCCATAATCTGAGCAGTGACCTCCGACTTTTCTTCTCGGAAGGGTTGAGATAATGTAAAATCAAAGAAGGTAGAAAGCGCTCATGGACAAATCTTCGTACAGTAACCAATAAAAGAATAAGAAAAACTGTAAAAAGTACTTAAAATAAATGGACTGAAAAACAATAAAAATAATGCGATAAAACCAATATGACTAACGCATTTCGGGGGTTCGGATGGAGCCCTCCTTTTTGTCAAGCATTGAATGTAAGAGCCAGCATACCAAACTTATATAGTAGCAGTAATCTTGGCCTGTGATGAGATGGCCGGATCATAAGTGTGCCGATGCGACCGGAAGCAAGCGTGTGTTCCAGCGGGAGAAAGCCTCACTGGTGCAGCTCAAAGGCGGGAAGTGGCCAACGGATAATGCCGGTGATGCAGTGACTATGTCACCAGATTTCACCACCAGCTCACACAATGCCTGGCAATCAATCAGAGCTAGTAATGTGGGTCAAAATAAAACAGCTCTAAAACGAAATAATTTGGAATTCTACAATTGTACACAGGAAAATGCACATAGGAAATAAAAATGGCGGGGCTCATTCACAGGGGCGTATGTGTGAAACCCCGCCAGTGGGCCCGCATACATGCTGCCGGCAGAGACCGCCATAGGCTGTGAATGACTACTAAAATGGAAACGGGTTAACAGAACAGAGGGATGGGGAGGAGGCCCACAATTGAGGCTTTAATAGATGTTTTGTAATGTTTCGTTGAGGCCACGCAGACTCGTGGCGTTCAGGCAGTAGATCTAGTACATCTTTTTTCTTAATTTCTGTTATTACCCCCCCCCCCCCCCCTCCTGCTGGAATTTGTTCTATCGGGGTAATATGCATATATGTGCATTTCTTGTTATGGCATATTGAGAAATGTCTAGAGTGATATTGTCCCCTTCAAGGATATTCCAGTACCTATAGAGGATAGTTTTAATGTCTCCATATTGGGTATTGTATCTGGTGATAAAGGAAAGATTAAAATCACCCGCTTTCTTAAGGCCCATTTACACGTAACGATTATCGCTGAAAATTTGTTCAAACAACCGAAAATTAGCAATAATCGTTACATGTAAACGCGGGCATTGTGTGCTTTTCGTCTGAAGGATGATTTTACGGTGAACTTAAAATCCATTGTTCAGCCGCAGAGAGATCAAGTATCTCTCAATAGACCGCATGCTGTGTTTCCGCAGGATCCAGCAAATAACATTGTAATTTGCTGGCAACCTCCAGCACAACAATGCAGCTATTTGCACAGCAGGGTGTGTGATTAGTCACATGCTGGGCTCTGCAAACAGCTCAAGGCGGCCCATTCACATGCAAATAAAGATGCTAAAGTGTTAATGGACCCTTTTTGCAAAGTCATTCGCATTCAGGTCAATAATAAAATTCCCCAAATCCAACTCTGAGCCTTTGAACGCAATTAAAAGATCATCGATGAACCTCTGATAAAAACAAAACTGGAGGTTGATAAAAATAAAAAAAATCCCATTTTAATGAATGGAAACCAACGGATGGCGAAGTGCCTATTTTCATAATGGGTCAGTCAAAAAAGCGCGGAAGAAACGGACACTTGGTGATCAGTTTGCTTCCATTTTGCATCCATTCGCTGTAAAATTAAAACGAAATCGTTAAAAACTGAACACAAATGCAAAGGAGCCTAAAACTGATGTTTAGCCACACAATCGTGGCCATTTAACAATCGGTATAAAAGCCGCAGTGGCCTCCTGCCATCACCGTTTTCAGATGCATTGTGGCTCAGTTTTCCCTCGTTTTGTCTTACTCTAACTTGAATTCTCGTATTGCTCTAAACTGTTTTGTTTTGTTGCAATTACCACAAAATTGCAACAAAGTGCCAAAGAGTTTTTGAGACATTGCTGCAAAACCGTGCCTTTCCACTAGCCTTTTTTTTTTTTTTTTTTTATCGCTGCGTTTTTTTCCACGCGATTGTCAATGGGACTTTCTAATGTTGCAAACGCAACGCAACACAACTTGCTTTTTTGGCGCATTGCGTTGCATTTTTAAAAATCGCGTTAAAAAACACGCAGCGGTAAAAAAAGCTAGTGGAAAGGAGCCCTAAGGCCTCCTTCACACGGGCGACAAAGTCGCGCGATTTTGTAGCATTGCTACAATGCTACAAATCGCAGGTATGTGAAGCCCATGCTTTCCTATGGGTTCCTTCACATATGGAATGTTTTGTAGCATGCTACAAAACGACACACAAACCTCGCAGGTCCAGCGATATGCCCGCGACACGCGAGGTTTTGTAGCCCATGTGTCCCCATGGAGTCTTCCTCTCTGTTGCATCGCACCAAAACACGGTTTGCATGCGATGCAACTTTGACAGTAGCAAATGCTACTGTCAAAACTATAATCTGAGCCCTAACTGCAAGGAAAAAAAAACAAAACACACATACATCACCTTAAACGAGCTGTCAGCCCGGCCGCAGCTTCTCCCCAGGTCCCGGCACGGATCTTCTTCTTTTTTTGGTCGGGGATTCAAAAATCCCTGCCTCCTGGAAGCACTGGCTGTGATTGGTTGACACTTAGCCAATCACAGCAAGTGCTCGATGAATGGCAGTGATTGAACCAATCACAGCCATTCTTCGAGCACTGGCTGTGTTTGGGTAAGTGTCAGCCAATCGCAGCCAGCGCTTCCAGCAGCCGGGGATTTTTCAATCCCTGGCCAGAGGATGAAGAAGATCAGTGTCGGCACCTGGGGAGAAGCTGCGACGGCGCCCCGGACAGCGCGAAATAGGTGATTGTATACTTTTTTTTTCTCCTTTACTTACAGCTTATTTTCGGGGTAGGGCTTCTATTTCAAGGCCCCCCGAAAATCCTTGCACGTGATGCTACAAAGTCACGCGATTTTGTAGCGTCACATGCGACTTTGTAGCGCTACAAAATCGTGGTATTGCTGCAAGAAAATCGCAGCGATGTGGTGTCGCCCGTGTGAAGGAGACCTAAAGCTTTATTCACATTGTATATTTGGGACGCAGTTTTTGCTACAAAGCTGAGAACCGCACGGTATTTTTTACTGCGGTACCCTAGCGACCGTAGTAGCAAAACTCCTACTTTATTCGCTGCGTGGTTCCTGCTTGCATGGCCGGGTCTACAACACAACTGCACAGTGTGAATACACTCTTATCCTGACTGTGCAGGCAAGATGTATCATTACATGGTGCCAACTCAAACGGGTAAGGGCTCATTCACATCTTCACTAACGGCTGCAGCACTTTTTTTTGCAGAGTGCAGCAATGGAGGTTGCGAATGTAACCTCCAACCCTGATTGGTCAGACTCTAACCCTGTATTACATAGGCTTGTCCTGTCTCCCAGACCCAAAGTGTGTCTTTTTAGCAGCATATGAAAAAATAAATCATTGCTGGTGTTGCTTATATTTTACCCCGTGTCGGAGCTGCTGAACCTTTGCTCTGATTACAGCGGACAAAGTCCATTAGCTCGTGACAAGTACATGAGGAGGATCCAGAGTCCAGCTGCTTAGTAAATAAAAGCCCTATCAGCAATCTAATTTTTATTTTTTTTTGCATTAAAGGGCTTTGGCATTTGTAAACTCTTGATAGCCTGTCCTCAGGACCGGTCATCATCAGTAGATCGGTGGGTCGATCGCCCAGGAGCCCTACTTATCAACTATTTGCTAAAGGTAGCAAGCTCAGGCACTGAGCCTATTTTTGCTGGAAGCAAACAGCTCCGTTCTTACTGCTGTAGTAGCCAGCCTTGGTATTACAGGCCAAGCTCCCTTTGAATTGAATGAGAACTTGGCCTGCAATACAAAGTCTGGCCACTACAATAAGAATGGAACTGTCTGCCTCCTTCAGAAATTGTCTCAGTGCATGAGTGAATTGGCCCAGCAAATAGCTGACTGGTAAGGGTCCTGAGTGATGCACCCTCACCGATTTTACTATTGATGACCTGTCTTGGGGTTAGGCCATCAATAGTTTACAGCTGAACGGTACAAGTGCAGTATGTCCTCACCGGAAGTATGGGTGGAGACATGGGTTGACTGGGCTAAGTTACAGGGAACGCCCACGTCACGCCCATAGCTGCCGCACACACACACATTCCCATCCCCCTGAGAGCTAACACATCTCCCCGGTGGCCTCCCATCTCCGCTCCCGTTCTCCGTCGCCACAGCCAGCCCTGCTGTCACTCTCCCCGCTGGCCTCCCTCTCACCAACCCGCACTTGCATCTCCGCTCCCGGCCTCTGCCACTGACCCCGCTTTTACCATCTGTGCCGCCCCTCCGAGCCAACCTTGCATCTCCGCTCCTGTCCCATCCCTTGCCGGGTCATAGACAGCCAGGGGTCACCTGCCGCCTTCAGATTTGACTGCTCGAGCAGGGAGCAGGAGGATGGAAGCTGTTCACTGCTAGGTCACCTAATGGGTTATAGACAGCTGGGGCGGACCCGTCACCGCCTTCAGATTTGGCCGCCGCTCAAGCAGGGAGGAGGAGGATGGAAGCTGTTCACCACCGCTGCCACTATTCAGATATGGCACTCGACCAGGAAGGCAAAGGAGGAAGCAACGTAGCCAGTCGGCAGCTGTGGGTGTTACCTGGGCGTTCCCTGTAACTCACCCGGCAACTCACCCGGCCAACCCATGTCTCCACCCATACCTCCGGTGGAGACATATTGCACTAGTACCCAGCTGGACAACCCCTTTAATGAAGAGCTCTACTCTTTAGTACAATTTATGATGATTAGGATGCCTATATTCTCAAATTATTGCTGTTAGTGTTAGAGGCGTCATTTTGGTCAGCAGTTCCTTCACATTTGACGGCAAGAATAGCGCCACTTGAAGCATTGTTCTTGCTGACAAAACAACGGACATCATCAGTGGGATCAGTCGGGTGCCATTAGTATCCAACATGTGATGGATTATGCGCTACGTTGTGGTTTCTGTTACAAACAGACATTACAATACAGAACAGAGCCTGACACATCCCAATAACTCACTGTCTTCACTGTGTCCTACAGACTGTGAATGACAGCCTGATCTACTGAGTAGTTACACATATCATCCATAGCAGCCTATTGGATAGCAGCTCAGCTTCTTCCTATACCCTTTGGAGAATAAGGGTAACAGTCTAATAGGTTGTTATGGGCAACTACACAGAAGCATAATTTGAAGCTTCTGGACCCCAATGCAAACCTGTAACAGGGCCCCCAACTATGATGCTTTATACATTGTACTCTGCCTCCTGTATGTAGAAGAGATGCCTTATGGGCCCCCTAAGGCACCTGGATCCGGGGGGCAACTGCATCCCCTATAGTTACACCACTTCAACTACCTTTCATAATTCTGATTAGGCCAGTCTTTTGAGACGCTTGAGTTTCCCTCATTCTCTCAAGACTTTTGATATAATAGGCGCGTAATACATGGTGAGATTATGTTCATGTGAATGAGCCCTTACTGTTGTGGATTTTCCTGCAGATTACCCGCGGAGCTGCAGCAAAATCCACAAATACAGATTTCAAAAGTGGTTTTTCTTTTAGGGTTTTTTTTTTTCATAATTCACAAGAAAATTGTCTGTGCCGAATCCAGAACGAATCAACAGAACAATTTTGATGAGTTGCTTTTTATAGAAAATGTCGGCAAAAATTCCATTACATGTGAACCTAAATAGAGATGAGCGAGCATACTCGCTAAGGCAAACTACTCGAGCGAGTAGTGCCTTATGCGAGTACCTACCCGCTCGTCTCTAAAGATTCGGGTGTCGGCGGGGGAGAGCGGTGAGCTGCGGGAATGAGCAAGGGGGAGCGGGGGGGAGAGAGTGAGAGAGAGATCTCCACCCCACCCCCCCATTCCTCCCCGCTCTCCCCTGCTGCTCTCCTCCCTCCGCTTGCACCCGAATCTTTAGAGACGAGCGGGCAGGTACTCGCATAAGGCACTACTCGCTCGAGTAGTTTGCCTTAGCGAGTATGCTCGCTCATCTCTAAACCTAAACTTATAGTCAACGGGCCATACAGAAAGGGCCAACTGGAACATTTCAGTATCTTGCGTCGACGGGCCTGATGCAGAGCCATGTGTCTGAAGGCTCCATACTGCACATGTTGCTATATGGTGCTCCTTACTGTGCCGCATTGTAAAGTTACCGTAGGGCCATATAGAAGTCTATGGGTAATATACATCTCGCTGGGAGCTAATCAAGCATCTTTTGTATGAATACCCCTGGAAATCACACGGAGGAGAACTTATCTGGGAAAGAAACACAACTTGTGGGATGAATTTATTTTAAGGACATTTCAGTAGAATCATTTATACCTCTAGTTTCCCCAAAATAAATGTATCCGATGACAAGTACACCCCCAGGCGTGAGAGCCATGCGGATAACATGGTGTGGCATATCCAGGCTAAGTTTAGCAGGAGTGTGTGTGAAATCGGATCACAAATTTCGTGTTGAGTTTTGAAGGGTGGAGGGAACCAGCTGAGGTCTGGACAGATAAACTGTTTACTACATGGGTTGTCCTGCGGTCGCTGGGACTCCAGGTTAGGTTCAGATTACATACAACAGCATCGAGGCATTGGGAGTCTTAAAGGAAAACCGTAAAGTAAGACTCCTGGTAACGTTCCCCGTGATTTGTCGGAATGCCATGGTTTCAGTTAGTCTCCGTTTCCTCTGATTTGCCTTTTTTTCCTTTGACGAGTGAGTGTATGACATTTTGTATATTTCGGTCGGGAAGTTGGTATCAGTCTAGGGAGATTTTTGTAGGATTGCCACCCAGCCGATTCCTCACGGGGCCGGCTGGTCATGATGTCCAAAACCCGGGGTCTTCTACGTGCTTGAGTTTTAATTTTTTACAAAGAGTCTATGAACAAATGCCTGTTTACATACGATGACTATCGTCAGGTTTTTATGCATTAAGCGAACGGTGAGCGATGGGCAAATGAATTATCATTCGCCGCTCAATCGTTTACACTGAGCGATTATGTTTCAGTTTCACACGATCCAACAATTACCTGAACGGTAATCGTTACATTGAAAAGGACCCCAAAGACATCTGATCCAGCCCACCTCTTGTTCTGTCCTGGTGAGGTGCGAGAACCCTGAAGCAGTCCGTCTACAGATCGGTCACTCTTTATTTTGGATCAGTCTCTGTTGTGGCTGGCATTAACTAATTTGCATACCTTTTCCCATGGAGCATTGCCTGAAACGTCATACACCCACCGAGTCTCTTCAATGAGAAGCAGTAGGCCTCAACGTTATGGAAGGAAGCCATTCCATGATGAAGACAGTTAAACTGTTTATTTGGGATCTATTTTTTTTGTCCAAAAGTGTTATTTTCACCCTTCCGGTTTTAGCGGCATAGTACATGATATGAAGCATTACCTTATCTTACTCTTTTATGCTGTTTGTTTTGTTACTTTGCAGGGCTTTGGTGTTTCCTTCAGATCTGGATGAACTCCGTGAGTTGGCTGACTTCTTGCAGGACTATAAGAGGGAGCACCAGTCATATGTCACCCTCCTGTTCTGTAGTGCCTACTTGTATAAGCAAAGCTTTGCCATCCCAGGATCCAGCTTTCTGGTAAATCACTTTAAATTGCCTTTTTCACCAGTTATAGCTGAGCATTATTAGTATGGAAATACGAGCATGTCGTGCCCTCTGCATGCCTGCGGTTGGTGAAAGGAATGACTGGGCAAGCATTAAGCCAAATATGACTTTTTTGGACTTCTGAAACTTGAGTTCCCCAAATTAATTATTTCTAGAACCTACCCTCCTGCTATGTGCAAAGAGTGGATATCTACTTTTTAAAAGTCATAATTAGAGATGAGCGAGCATACTCGCTAGGGCAAACTACTCGAACGAGTAGTGCCTTATGCGAGTACCTGCCCACTCGTCTCTAAAGATTTGGGTACTGGCGGGGGAGAGCGGGGAGGAACGGGGGGGAGATCCCCCCCCCCTCCCCGCTCCTCCCAGCTCACTTAAGCAACTCACCGCTCTCCCCCACCGCCACCCGAATCTTTAGAGACGAGCGGGCAGGTACTTGCATAAGGCGCTACTCACTCAAGTAGTTTGCCTTAGCGAGTACGCTCGCTCATCTCTCGTCATAATGTATGCTGCAGGACCGTTTTCACTTGTACAGGGTGATTGAAAAAGAATAGTGTCAAAGTGAAGCTGATTTCTTCATGCATGAGTTGACATACTACAGCCAGAATGATATGAAGATAGAAGAACTCAAGTTTTTAATGCACCTTACAGATGTTTGATGCGAGCACCATTGGTGACACTAGACGACCTAATGCAACGCATCTGCATTGCAGTGGAACGGTTAATGGAGGATATGCCAGGATGCATCTGGGCAGAACTGGACTACCGACTTGTCATCTGAGGAGTTGGCAAAGTTGCCCACATCGAACATCTGTAAGGTGCATTAAAACGTGAAGAGTTCTATCTTTTCATGTATTTCTGTCTGTTTCATGTATGAAGAAATAAGCTTTATTTTTGCGCCATTCTTTTTGTCTCGCTCTGTATATTGGATATGTGGAGCGTAATATTAAGTGCATGTAGTTGGCCTGGTAGGAGTACTGGAGTGTATTCAGATACTACTTCAACACACAGTGTATTATTATATATGGTAGTGTTTTTGTTTTTTATAACGGGAACCTAAGTTATGGTGCTCTTATACTTACCTGGCTCCCCAGTCTGGTGCTGTCACCTACGAAAGCCGGCGCAGACCATGCAGCCGGCCCACTGTCTGTACACTGTGTGCGCACTCCCATTGATTTCTATGGGAGTATGTGCACACAAAGTCAGCCAGCGGTTAAGCTGCAAGGTCCATTCTGACTTTTGAGGGTTACCATGCTGGATCGGGGAGCCAGGTAAGTATTAGAAATACCTCCCCAGACTCCAGGGAACCTGCCGTATGAGCACCATAACTTAGTACCATACCTAGTGACAGGTTCTGTTTAATCTTGTGTCCAGTAATCAAACCCTTTCTGTGTTTTTACAGAACCTGCTAGCTGGAGCATTGTTTGGCCCATGGACAGGCCTGTTTCTTTGCTGCACATTGACGTCCCTGGGTGCCACATTCTGTTACTTGCTCTCTCAAGCATTTGGCAAGCAGATTTTAATTATGTATTTCCCTGAGAAGGTCTCAATGATGCAGAATAAGGTAACTGTCCCAATCCCATAGGCTGATGTAAAGGATAGCTTTACACCTTGTGCTTAATAATGTCTTTCCTTTATCCCATCTATTACATACATGTCACTCTTTGAATAATAACTTTAAAGGAGATCTGTTTAAATAACGCTTTTGAGGTCCCCTGAATAGTATAACAGCAGCAGTTGGGGTTCTTGCAAATTCTAGTACCTTGTGGACATCCCCAAATAGCCACCCTACAACTCCATGTCATTTACACTGAACGATCACTGCATTAGGAACACCTATTCAATGACTGGTTGGTGCACCTTTTTGGGTGATCGCGGCCTTCCACGTGGTTCAACAGGAGACAACCTTTTCAATGTGTCCAAATTCCATTGACTTCTTTCCTGGGCCAATACGAGTTGTCGTTGTTGGCAATGACTATCACTTTTGTCAGTCTTCGGCTATTGAACTCCAGGTACGCTGCATGGTCATTTGTGCAAACTTGTCTAGGTTCCTGGCTATTGCACTGTTGGTCCACTGTGGCATGTCCTACTGAGATACCAGACATCCCACCCGACACTTGCCTCTAGGATCAACCATGGGTGGCCTGCCGCTATGTGATCTTGTGTTGGAGGTCTATCCATGGTTCAACCAGTCTTGGTACAGTCTTGATACCATAGTTCAGGAATAGACAACCAGTGTGTCTGTTTCATAAATACTGGCACCACATCTCCGGGCACCATTTTGCATGCGGTCAGTGTCACTCAAGTCACCTCCCATAACTACCAAATGTTGCCTTCTGCTGAGCAGAGTAGAGGTCAGTACATTATTTGTTAGCAGATTACAACGTGGCCATCACATGATACCACGTTCCTGATCACATGACGTCACGAGCAAGCTTTTCCTAATGCAGTAATCGTTCATTGAAGATATGTTACTAGTACTTTGAGCAAAGGGATATGTAAAAGGTTACTGATATGGTTTTTCACTAAATACAATAATTCTTTGTGATGGTTACCTTTTGACTATACGAGAGATGAGGTCAGTCTGGACTGGTGATAAAAATCAATGTTGAAGTTATGGAATTGTTTTGGGGATGATGAGTCCGGTTCATTTGTGTTTCTGAATGTCGTTTGATCTAGATTGACGAAAACCGTAGCGGCCTGTTCTTCTTTCTCCTTTTTCTGCGTCTGTTCCCAATGACACCCAACTGGTTCCTGAACCTCTCTTCACCCATTCTGAACATCCCAGTGGGACAGTTTTTCTTCTCGGTCCTCATTGGTACGTGAACAATGATATATAATAATATATGATTTTAGAATGATTATATATTGTACGTAGGCACCATAAATGGACCAGCCCCAAGTAGTCATCTTGTATTGCTTGACACACAGGTCTCCTGCCCTACAACTTCATCTGTGTCCAGACGGGATCCATTCTATCAAAAATCAAATCTCTAGATGACATGTTTTCTTGGGGAACACTACTGAAGTTACTGGCAATAGCGCTCGTTGCCTTAATCCCTGGCACCCTTGTCAAGAGGTTCAGCCACCACGAGATGGGACTAGAAGAGAAGGAATACATGATGAATGGCAAAAAGTCCACGTGAAGATTTCTCCTCCAGCACAGAATACTTACGAAGCATCTCAGAGACACTAATAAAAATCTCTTGTATCTTTTTGTAGATAGGTGACCACATCTTTCTGTATGGACTTTGCAATGGATCGTTTTGTCTAAAGTCAGGTATTCTTCGCATCTCTCGTACAGAATAGGTGTCAGCACAATAAGTCTTACGTCAGCTGGGGGTTCTCACTGGCGATCAGTCACTTTTTAAGCAATCCTTTTATATTTCGTGTCTGGTAAGAATCTGTAGAGTTTGTCTATGAATGTATTTTTACCTCTCTTGTTCTAGAGCACAATGGTTTATAGAGATTTACCTAAATTAGCAGAGAAGGGATATTTTTTGAATATTTGTCACCTGGCTGAATGCTAGAGATGTCCGACTCAAAGGGTGATGTAGGTGTAGATGCATCCACTAAACAACCCGCAACCCCATGCTCAAATTCGCTATGACCATATGCTAATGAGTGGATGTAGTGCGCCTGATATTGACAAGGCGCCCTTTCAACATGTAAGGAGCAGTAAAAGTGCGCCCACACCTTCATTAGCATGCAGTTCAGGGGATCTTTTGTTCTCCTAATTGGAACAATGGGGCATGATGTTGTGGATGCAACTCCAAAATAACCCCAACCCTATCTTCTCTTGAGCATGGCAATAAAATAGATACTGTAGTCAGGTGAAAATTTTTACGCCGCCTGCACACGGCCAGGTCGGATCCCGCTGCGAGAATTCTCGCAGCGGGACCCAACCCGAGTCCCTGCAGGGACCAGCGCAGCACTCGCCTGCTTCCGCGGCTCCAGCTCTGTGATGTGCTGGCTGCCGCCCAGCCGGCGCATGCGCAGAGCGGAGCCAGCGGACAGGGAGTGACATCTCTGTGCAGGGCGAGCCGCGCACAGAAATGGAACATGCCGCAATTTGTTTTCCATGCGGACAAATTGCGGCCGTCTGCATAGGATTGCGTTTTCTAACGCCATCCTATGGCAGCTTCTACGGGCGGAACTTCTGTGGGAAATCCCACCGCGGAATTTCCGCCCATCTGCAGGCGGCCTTATTGTGATCTGCTCCCCTCTATACACCACGCATGTATGTTTACTTATTAGAAGGATATGATCATGTCTTTCTACACTCGGTATAGTGTATAAGGGAATATTTTGTGCCAATATTCATTCTTACGGTGTTTTAAACCTAAGCTGTTGTACACCTCTAATGGTAATTAAGGTGGAAGGTTTCCTCATTCTCCAAAGTTTACTTTATACTATGGCAGCAGGTGCTACCTGACACATGCATCAGCACATGTAAACTTGGAGCTGTAGAAACCCACACCAGCTGACAAAATGGAAAAATTGATGTATTGGCAGCTAACTCACAAGGGCACTTTAATTTTATTTCTTCTGGATCAACCTAGGAGGAGACTAGAATAATACAGGGTTATTACAAATGATCTTCCTGATTTGAAGCACTCATAACTCATGTTTAATGTCACTTGGATGTATAGATTTTTGATAATGATGGAAAGAGAAACTCCTAAGTTTGCTTGCACAACCTCAAAAAATGTTTTCCACATCAGAGGTGTTCAATGTGAGCTTCTTTTGTTACTCATCGCACATAGAGCCTGCAGTCATGTTCCTGCCATACATGTTGTAGTGTATCACTATTGGCTGATTCAATGGCCTCTGTGATGGGTCCTCGCAGATCATGCATGGTGGGCGGTAAGGGTGGCGTGTAGACTATTTACTCCATGGGGAAAAAAATCACAAGGTGTAAGGTCCAGGGAACGTGAAGGCCAAGGAAGAAGTTCACTATCATCATGTCCTGCATTCCCAACATATCTGTTTGGTAGTCTCCTACTGAGCTCCCTTCGGACTTCATTGTAAAAATGGGGGCGTCCTGTCCTGTTGAAAGATGAAACCGGGGATTTCCTGTTCCAGCTGTGGCAGAAGTCATACCGTTATCTGTAGCATGTCCAGGTATGAAATCCTCCTATTCTTTGCTTGGTCTGACTATGGATTTCTGAGAAGTTCATGTGAAACTTGCACGGATGCGCTCCACTCTTTCCTCCACTTACTGGTGAACGGCCGGATGACTTTCGCTTTCAGATGCAACTTTTTTCCTTAAAATTGGAGCGCCTCTTACAATATTGTTCGCCCACTGGGTGGATCTTCACCAATCTTTGTTCAAAAATGACCTTGCAAAATAATAACAGACTGGTAGACATGAAAATCAAGAACACAAAACGCTCTCCTGGTAGAATAAAACTTTTTGGGCCTCATTTAGCAAACGGTCTACGGCTGGGCTCACACAAGTACTTGGGTACTTGCTGGCGTGTCGCACACATATCTCTCGTGCGAGCACACAGCAATTACCCAATGATTGCTGCCTGCCGCCAATCCCCATACACTGTCTTGGGATGTATGTGCAAGTAATACGCGCCAAGATACTACATGCTGCGATTTTTTTTTTTTTTTTTTTTTGGGCGCGTATTTTGCAAAGCTCATGTGAGCGGCCCAATTAAAGTATATGGGAGACTGCTTCTGCATATTATGCGCACAAATACTCTATGGGTAATATGCAATGAGCATATGGTCGTGTAAGTCCGGCCTGATGGTAAGACTGTCCTTGTTGCCAACCAATCGCAGCTTGAGAAATGAAAGCCACACTGATTAGTTGCTATAAACGAGGATTTTGGAGTTTCTGTTTCCACTGATATCAAAATTTTGTATCGGAGTGTCATTAAACGTAAGTTATGAGGGTTTCAAACCGGGAAGATCATTTGTAATATCCCCATATGTTGAACTTGAAGAAACTGTCTTTTTAAACCTACATCCTATGTAATTACTAGAGATGAGCGAGCGTACTCGGAAAAGCACTACTCGCTCGAGTAATTTGCTTTATCCGAGTATCGCTGTGCTCGTCCCTGAAGATTCGGGTGCCGCTGCGGCTGGCAGGTGAGTCGCAGGGGAGAGCGGGCGGGAGAGAAAGATCTCCCCTCCGTTCCTCCCCGCTCTCCCCTGCAGCTCCCCGCTCCGTGCCGGCACCCGAATCTTCAGACCCGAGCACAGCGATACTCGGATAAAGCAAATTACTCGAACAAGTAGTGCTTTTCCAAATACGCTCGCTCATCTCTAGTAATTACCGGATGGCCGCTTTCAGACGGACCTAACCCAGATGTATGAATTTTTCGCCGCCATTTTTTAAAAATGTGGCATGATTTATTTTTTTAGTTTTCGCCTCCGTGTTGGTATTTTCTGACACAGATCAGTATTTTTACAGTAAAAATTAATTCTAGCGAGGCAAAAACAGATCACATACTGATGACATACAGCTGTAATGTAGTCTGTAACACGTCTTTATTAGGGACGTGTTACATCAGGCTTGTCTGAAACAGGCCCATACCTCTGAGGAATAAGGGAATATGTGTGTCTGAACCTACAGATTGATTAAATGACCCTTGACAATCACTTTTAGAATACTTTTCAAGTACTTTTTTTCAACTACGGTTTTTCCAGATTTGCGGCTGAGCGCCTGTGTTCACCTGACATCTTCCTATGTTAATTAAATGTAATATAGGTTTATATTCTGAAGCTTCATATACTCCACATCTTTAGAAAATCTGGAAATATAGGTTTGTTACATTACTTGATGCGCATGCAACTACACGACATAGATGTTGTGGCAGATGAGCGTCAATAACTGGATAAGAATTGTCACTGTACCCTCTACCCAACCTGTAAAACTGTAGCACTACAACTTCATGGCAATGCATGTAATATCACACTCGTTGGTTACTAATTGTAAAGTAGCCATTCAGGAAAATGTTTCAAAAAATACTGACAATAGCTAAAATCTGACCAGTGAAAATGTACTAATTCCTGGTGAATGGAACTAGGATTTTGTTACATCCTATTCACTTTAAAGGCTATGGACACCTTTGGGAGGGCAACATTTTTTTCACTTCGTTTCATGTATTTTGGGTTGATAAATCATTTTTGCAATAGCGTTTAACAAAAAATTTGGCACCATCTGTCTTCTGCAGCTTCTACATATCGCCATAGTGTAAATCTCAATGGGAGATCAGTCAGTGAAGCTGGACTGACGGCTTAGTTTCCCTCTGCTCTCTCCTTTCCTGCACGTTCTTATCAGATAATTTCTAACCACAACAAAGTTAATAAGCTGATACAAAGTGCAGAAGGGGAGAGAGAAGGGCTGAAAACAAAGAGGTCCAGTCTCACTTAAAGATCTGTTAAGACTTGGGGGTGGCTTCACATGGAGCTGAATTTTATTTAATGGACCACCCGCTGTTCTCTGAATAAATTCCTTATGTTCTGCTGGTGGGGCTGACAGCTGAGAACAGCTGAGACAATGCAGTCAGCTGTTATCAGCGGTCCCCGGGCAGAGCACAGCGTGCGATCCGTTTTATCAGCTGTTCTGCTGAACAACGGTTTTCAAGCCGAACTGAAGACCGTCGTTCGACAGAAAACTGAAAGATGGGCACGTTAACACGCAACGATTATTGCTTAAAAGGTAGCTTTTGAGCGACTTTTCCGCGATAATCGTGTCGAAATGCGCCTTTAGACTCCATTGTCAATATACAGTGATACCTGGAAGCTGCTGAAGACAAACTGTGCAAAGTTTGTAATTAAACCCCATTGCAAAAATAAGTGTCATCCCAAAACGCATGTATTTAAGTGAAATAAAATCCCTCCCAAAGTGTCCATAGCCTTTATTACATATGTCCGTATCATGGCCTAATGTGGTACAGAACCGTAATAGGGCATCCGTGGATGTACATCGGGACACTACTGGACCTCTGTATGCCTCCGACTTCGCACTGGGACATGCAGAGATGTTTTTGTTGGATTCTGACAGTGGCCATTGTTCGGCTGCACAATGTATTGTCACTTAAAAGCCTTTGTTACCTGTATCGTACATTATTTTTTAGTTTTCTGCGCTGTCTATACAAATTATATTAATGGTTATTCCCAATATAAAAAGCTTTGGGTAATATTACAATTTTTTTATAAAACATGATAAAGGGAAATTACATCTTTGAGACATCCATATGTCCACGTCATAGGAGTATGTAAATTCTGCAAACAGCTGCTTGTTTATAACCACATGAGAGTAGTTCTATGTGATTTGTAGCATAGTTTTGTACAATTCTTTGTTTTAAAACTTCTGATCCCTCTAAGGCTTCATGGCCATGGGCATGATTCTGCCGGCGATTAATCGCTGGTGAATCACGCTGTCTGAAGCTTCCCATAGCGTTGCTATGGAAAGTGCCGCCGCAGCGTCCACGAGCAGAGAATCATAGCAATTCTCCGCTCGCGGGATTCAAATCGCAGCATGCTGCGATTTGCCGCGATTCTCCGCGGTTAGCCTATCTGGCAGATAGGCTCAGTGCAAAGAACCGTCAGCTGTCTCCTGCTCCCTGGCAGCGGCGATCTGCCGCCGGATATGGCTACACCTGCGGACAGGCAGCCTAAAGAAAAGTGATGATTGTCGATTGTAAGGGTTGCAAAGCAAAATGCCAAAAAAGTTTTAAAATCCTTTCAACATGTCCTCCAGCAAAATCTGGAGAATATAGACTATTCTTTAGTTTATATACATATTGCACGTTTATGTCAAAATCCCTCACCTGTTTTAATCCTTACCAAGAAAAACTATTCATATTATTCAATTTTTAGGTGTAGACACCAGATCCCTCAGCATGGAGACAGTCAAATTGCTATATGGAGGAGCTTGAACGGGTGCAAAATACTGATTAACAACCACTCTCATACCTGAATCGTATGTGGCGTCACTAATAGGTTGTAAGCCTGTGTGGTGCACTACATGTATTATTTGGCCTGGCACCCTTTGTATGCTTTATCCATGTGCAAGCATAATACTGAGCAGCCACTCCTCTTCCTTCAATACATGGTAGGTATGTGAGTGGTTGTCAATTAGTATTTTGCCACTATGCAGCTCTACATATTGCAATTTAGCTGTCTGCATGCTGAGGGATCTGGTGTCTATACCTGCCCGTGTATTTTGTATCCGTAGATCAGTAAGTATGGCCGCAGTCTGCAATTTTCTTGAAAGGGTAAGATATGTAATTTTAAAAAAATGAATGAAATAGTCTGGATTAAAAAATATCCCAATGTTTTATGTCTACAGCTCCCATGCAGACCTATGTGTCCTGATAGTAACAGACTATAAACAAGCCTGAGTAATCTAATCCTGCAGTCATATTTCCGTTCGTCTTAGTAGCCTGCCAATTGTATATTAAGGATGGATAATGCGAAGTGTGACTGTGGATCAGACTGCAGGGTTTGTTTGTAGTCTGTTACCATGGAAACGCACATCTGCACAGGAGCTTTAGACAAAATGCTGCATGTTTTTATCAAGCAGTTTGTAAAGTTCCTGTATTTTTTTTTTTTTTCCTTTTAGTATAGATGCATTGGAGAAGAATTGGGCTACGTACGCACGGCCGAGCGCGATGTCGAGTCATGAAATTGGGCCCAATATCCTGCTCGTTCACGTGCGATGTCCTGCAGAGACGAGGTGTTTTTGACACTAAAAACGCCTCCCATCACTTTAGTATAGTTGAGATCCTCTGGCGCAGCTAGTGTTGCCCATTGTTTTCAATAGGAAACCTCACATAGCATGCCATGTGATGCGTCTTCCTGCCCTATTGAAAACAATGAGCGATGCAACAAGCCTTTTCAGGCAAATGGGGGAACTAAAGCAAAACAGCAGTGGGAACGTTGCTGTAAAGGTATGCGGCCCTTCCTCTTATCGTTGGACTTGACAGCTCTTGATCATAGTGCTACCTTATGGTCAACTAGTGCGGAGCAGGGAAGAGAACACATCTAAAGGCTGATTTAGACGCAACGAGAATCGCTCAAAATTCACTTAGAGAATCGCTCAAAAGATTCTTTTATCTGTCTAAATGCACTGACCTCGTGCAGTTTTCGTGCGCGAGTTGTCAATTGCTGAATTCTAGCTTGCTAGAACTGAACAACCAGCTGTTATCAGCTGGCTGCGCTGATAAGATTCTCTGTGCCTGTGTCCTGCTGTAAGCGTATAGAACAATACAGCTGTTTGCTTATACAAAGCAGCTGTATTGTTCTATTAGCGGCCATGGCTGTGTCCCGCTCTGCCTGCATAGCGCTATATTAGCTACTATAAAGTATGCAAAGATGATTGCTCAACTGTCACTCAAACTGTTGTTTGAGCGATAGTCTGTCAGTGTAAATGGAGTATAATCCCTAAGAGAAGACAGAATTAATTGAAAGGCAGCACATGATATTTCCATATTGCACTACCCTTTCACCCAAATGGGGGAGGCTTTATTTCTTCAGTATTAGAGTATCTTGTGGATGCCTCCAAAGATGTCCCCACTAGTGCATGTATACAGTCTACATAAACTTTGTGGAATGCTTCCTACAATTCAGAGTCACGTCATGGATTCATCTTGAATTATGAATTTTGGCTTGGACCACATTAATGGAGGAGCTCCTGACCATCTTTGTGGTTCTCCTCCGTTGTGTTGTACAACAGCTGACTTGAGTTCTCGGTTTCAGTTTCACTCCGAGGTGTATTGTATTCCTGGTGAGCTTTCCCAGATCTTCTACCTGGTTTTATCCCCATGTGCCTTACAACTCGTCTTGTTTACTTGCAGAACACTGTAAAATGGGTTGGTTTATATTGGTTTTACATGTTCCTATCAGAAGAAATCTATTTTAATATATTGAAGTATTAAATGGCTGCTGGTCTATCTGTGAATCTGTGTCGGCTCATTGTGTTCTTTGGATTTTGATTTTATCCTCTACAAAACCGGTAAATGTAACCGTTCTTAGAAATAAAAATCTGTTCCCCAAAGAGAACTTGGAAGTTGGATTTGATTAGGGATGAGCGAGTATACTCGCTAAGGCAATACTCGCTCGAGTAATGTGCCTTAGCCGAGTATCTCCCTGCTCATCCCTAAAGATTCGGGGGGCCGTCGCAGTTGACAGGTGAGTTGCGGGGGAGAGCGGGCGGGAGAGAGGGAGAGAGAGATCTCTCCTCCGTTCCTCCCTGCTCTCCCCCGCAGCTCCCCGCCCCACGGCGGCACCCGAATCTTTCGGGACGAGCGGGGAGATACTCAGCTTAGGCACATTACTCGAGCGAGGAGTGCTTTAGCGAGTATACTCGCTCATCCCTAGATTTGATCTATTCTGGAACTATGCAGAGGGAAAAAAAATTGCATGCCTTCGCATCACCTGTCGTTTTCAATGGCGCCGGCGAAAACATTGCACCGCATGTGAGGAGCACGCGAGTGCGATGCCGGGTTTCCCATTGAAAACAATGGAAAACAGTCAGCGATCCTCACGACTTCCCTGAAGTGATGCAAAACATTTTTGATACAAAAACACCTCGCATGCTCAGGGAAATCTCACGTTGGCGAGTGCGATGTTGGGCCACGTTTCATAGCCTGATATCACATATAGCCTGAAAGTAGAAGTGCAGGTTTATCCATGGATCCTAGACGCTTTACCCCCTTAGTGACAAGCCTATTTTTTTCTTTAAGGACCAAGTGATTGTCATTGTCACATTGCAAGAACTATCACTTGTTGACATAGTCATAGGAGGGCTTGGTTTTTGTTTTTTTGTTTGTTTTGTTTCCATGCCACCGCTGTGGGGTACATATATTATACTGTATAAACTTTATTACATTTTTTTGGGGGGGAAGAGATGGAAAAACCCCTTCAAAAATGCCTCCATTGTTTCCGGGTTTTGTTCTTAAAGCTTAGTCACATGGGCGCATCCGGGCGGCCGATGCACCCATCTTCCTGCACAATAAGACAACCGCACTGAAGGACGGACGACTCTCCACAGTGCCTGCAGAAAGAACACATGCATTTTTTTTTTTTAAACTTAATTTTTTTTTTTTCAATTTTAGATTTAAATCTCAAACTTTATTGAGCTTTTTTGGCGCAGTTTTTTTTAGTCTCTCAAAGAGACTTGAAGTTGCGATAGTTCAATTGCTAGGATAGTACACTTCATTACTTACATAGTGCATTCTACTAAACCTATGACAGCAGCCTATTAGACCCTGCTGGTAGGCAGGGGCTAATAGGCAGAGGTACATGGTAGACAGAGAGGCGTTTTGTCACACTTCCAGCTGCCGTGGGAACCCATTGTTACTTTGCAATCACACTGCGGGATTCCAATGGGTGACAGAAGAAGCCCCCTCTCCCTGGCATCTGCCTAAGGCTGCCTGACCACGGGCATTGCGGTATCCTGCGGCGGATCTTCGCCGCCCGGGAGCAGATGCCGGCAGACAGATCTCCTCCGGTCAGCCTATCTAACAGATAAGCTGACAGCGGAGGGCCGCAGAGAATCGTAGCAAATCGCAGCATGCTGCGATTTGCCGCCCGTGAGCGGAGAATCTCAATGATTCTCCCCTCGTGGACAGGGGGGGGGAGCGCTCTCCATAGCAACGCTATGTAGAGCTTTCACTGCGTTGCCCGCGTATCATCGCCGCGGGGAACGCAACGAAAACCCGCCCGTGGACAGGCAGCCTAAATGCTATAGTTGCTATTGATTGTGGAATGAAAGGGGTTAAACTGCCAGGATCTATTGTTTCTTCACATCTAGCAGTTGGAGCAGGAGCCTGGCTGTCAGTACTCAGCTAAGCCATCCCTTTAAAAAGACGTGCAGGTAAAAAGCCCATTAGTGAGGTCAGTAAAAAGGTGTATTGGCCGTCAGTTTCTGTCTAGGTGAACCTTCTAATAATGTTACTTCTTGGACGTTCTGTCAGATACTAGACTGAGCAAACAAATGTACTTTTGTCCTATCAGATTTACTTCTGTTCTCGCTAGTAATAGATGCGTTATCCCAATGGATCCATTTGAAGTGACAAAAATGACTACTACTTATACCTTACTGTTACAATTATCTTGTCCTGAGATACCATTACATTAGTAATGTACAGGGTGTCCCAGTGAATGTTGTGACAGCTGATGGAGAGGTAGGCTTCGCCGCATTGCTGATGTATAATGCTTAGAAGCTATACATATGGAAAGCAGTGGGAAGACTAATTTAACCGTAAAATACGTCTTGACTTGTAATTGCATGCTTTAAGTGCAAATGGTTGACGTCAACAAGTTCTCGACGTGCCCTCCTGCTGCTGCTATGCAAACGTGATGCATTGGCACTCAGCAGCAATTAATGTGCCCAGCGTCAGTTGTCCAACTGTGCCCATTGTTCTTTAACACAGGGTGATTATGTCATTTACAGGTGTAGCTCCTTCAGCTTCCCCAAACGTAAACATCAAGTGCCATGTAATTGGGTGAAGGAGCGGGCCATGCAGTTTTGCCCCCATGCCATGCAATGATGTAGCCTATAAAAATTAGCCGATCTCGAATGAGTAGCAGCTGGTGCACCATTGTGCTGAAAGTATGCAAGAGCTAATTCTTCAATAAAGGCGTAGACCTGCTGCTATCATCGTTCTCCGTTGAGACCTTCCTCATAAAGGATTGGATAGCTGTTGGCCGAACGTGCCTACCCTTCATGCTGAACTGTTGCTGGTTGTGATATGCACTAAGGGCCTGTAAGTTTCGTCTTGCCCAAACATGTTGACTTTGTCTGTTGAATACCCCATCTTGGTTGGATTTACATAGTAACCTAGTTTGTAAGGCCGAATGAAGACAACGTCCATCTAGTCCAGCCTGTCTATCCTCCTGTGTTGTTGATCCAGAGGAAGGCAAAAAATAACAAGAGCAGAAGCCAATTAGCCCTTTTGGGGAAAAAAATTCCTTCCTGACTCCCTAATTTGAACTCCTTAATCTATATGATGAAGGTTGTAACAGCCGGTTACAGTAAATAATGCCACATCTCCCGGATAAGGTTGCTGCTGTAGGATTTTAAGGTACAGATAAAGATCGTTCCTCTTCAGAATCTGATGCACTTCTAGATTTTGGAAAACTGGTGTGTCACGTTGCTGCCTTAATGTGGGATTTTGCGAAAACAAAGTCAAGACTACGGACTCTACAACTACATAGCCACCTCATTCCACCTTGGGAGGTTTTCGACACTGTACAGATTGCTTATCCTGTCGATTGACTTTTTTGATAAGTTGGTTGAAAAACATACGTGATGTTTTTGGATAATTCAGGTACAATTTTCGTGCCTTTCTGGCATTTTGTCCACGTTCATCATAACTTATTAGATTGAATAACTCTGCATTCATGTATGATAATGTTTACTGCTTGTCTGACCACTCCACCAGACAGCAGCCAACCTGCCCTGAAAAGGGCGATCCCATCTGGATTTGTCAGTGGAATAGTTGATACATAAGAGAACAATCAAAAGCACAAACTCGTAGCAAGAACCAGGCAAGTCCCGAGATTATAACTGGCACCTTTCCTAAGAAGGTGTTGGTTTAACTAGGCATCAGGGGAACTTGAATGGATTCCAGGTGGCACAGGAAACAAGCCCATCATCCTGCAGAGAAAACAGTCCTTTAAACTAGTTGTATTTAATCCAAGGGGAGACTGGCCATTCACCCCACCAGGAAAATTCCCATTGGACCATTCGAGTCTTGGGGCTGATGGAAGGGGAATAAATGTTTTAATATGTATTTGGTGCACTATCCAGACAGAAACTTAAAAAAAACGTATACTTAATTGTATTGCTCCTCCCATTTCCAGCTTCTGCAGTATGTACCTGGCATTGCACTGTTCACCTGCTGAGTTCTGTGTAGCTAGATCACTGTGAGCAGGAACTGGCCACCGCGATCACATGATCATTCTACATGTAACTTAGTGGGTGAACGGTGTGGCACTGGACGTGGACTGCAGAGGCCAGGAGAGGGAGGAGCGACACAGGTGATGGGAACAGATAGAGCTCCCTCTGTCTGTCTAACCACCTACATGCCATGGTTGCTATTAACGGTGGCATCCAGGGAGTTAAATGACAGGGTTCCTAGTTTCTCTGATTCTGGCCATTGTGACGAAAGCTCAGCTGTGACAACATTAACTGGGACGCTCTTAGTACAAATTGTAGTTCCAATGTTCCCCCACTCATATACTTGTCCCCTAGTGGTGGTGGCCATAAGCAAGTGTCTAAGCAGCCTCTCTTTCACAGGTGTCAAATACAAGGCCAGCGGGCCGAATCCGGCCTGCTGACTCCTTTTATCTGGCCCCGCAGCGTGCCGACGGCCGCTCGCCACTGTAGCAACTACCAGCTGGGGTGCTGCAGCTCCCCGCTGCTAATCGCGCTGTTACCGCTGATCCCGACACACATGCTGACGTCAGTGTGCAGCCGGGATCCTCCTCCCCTGAGTCCCCTGCTCTTCAGTTCTGCAGGATAGGATTCAGGGAGGAAGCGTGCCGGGCTGCACACTAACGTCAGAGTGCATCTAGGCTCAACACGAGCAGAGGGGGAGCGGCGCTGACGGCAAGGAGGTGGTAAGTATATAGGTAGGGGAGGAACTATTATTACTGAGGGGGGTTAATATTACTATTTGGGGTTAATATTACTGATAGGGGATTAATATTGCTATGGGGTTAATATTACTGATGGGGATATTATTATTGAGGGGGTTTGATGTTACTGAGGCGGGTTAATATTGCTACTGGGGTTAATATTACTAGGAGGGTTAACCCTTTCCAATCCACTGTCTGACGTCTGAAGGCATTCTGATTGAAGGCTGTACAGCTCCGATGTCGGAAGACGTCCGGCAGGGTATTCTTACTGTATATGACTGGCTGCTCTGTCGGGGGTCTCTCCAGCAAGTCCCATCAAGCAGTACTGGCTCTAGCCAGCAGATGGCGCTATTGTATAATGGCAGAAAGAGAAAGCCCCCTAGGAAACCCTGAATCCAAAATTGGATCGCAAAGGGTTAATATTGCTTTGGGGATAATATTGCTGAGGAGGATAATATTACTGTGGGGTTATTACTACTGAGGGGGTCGCTATTACCACTGGGGCCACTGTGGGGGTCGCTATTACTACTGGGGCCACTGTGGGGGTCGCTATTACTAATTGGGCCACTGTGGGGGTCGCTATTACTAATTGGCCCACTGTGGGGGTCAATATTATTACTGGGCCCACTATGGGGGTCAATATTATTACTGGGCCCACTATAAGAATCACTATTTTTACTGGGGCCACTATCAGAGTCACTATTTTTTACTGGGGCCACTATGAGAGTCACTATGACCACTATAGGGGTCACTATTACTACTGCAACCACTATAGGGTCACTATTAGGGCTCATTCACACAGGCGTAATCGTATTTCGGTCACAAAACTACGCTGCGTATTTGCGCAATAAAAAAATCGCTTATACCTGCATATTTGGGCGTACAAAAAAGAACGCAGATGGGCCCACTGAAATGGTGCACAAATATGCAGTGAATACAAAGGGTTCCTGCACATTCACTACATATTTGCGCGGTCCATTCACTTCAATTTTGGTGCATAGTACGCAACAAAATAGGTCCTGCTGTGTGACAATATACATCATGTGAATGAACTCATTGACATCAATGGCTTCTATTCACTGCATATTATGTACGCAAATATGCTTGTGTGAACGGACCCTTACTATACTGACTGACAATCGGCCCTTTGAAGGTCAGCATAAGCCTGATGTGGCCCTCGGTGAAAATGAGTTTGACACCCCTGGTCTATTTCTATTACTGATGATGATTTATCCGTTCAGTCATTGCCGACTTTTGGTAACTTTGTGGATTAGCATCTGCCATGCATCCATGTCTTTGGTCGCTTCCTTCAGATTTTCCAGTCATGTTTGTGTCCACCTTGGTTGAATCTAGCCAGCGTGTTCTTTGGCGTCCTCTTCTTCTGGACCCACTGACTGCGCCGACCATTAATGTTGTCTCCAGAGAATTGGCTTGTGTGACATGGCCAAAGCATGAAAGCCGTTGTTTGGTGATGCTGCCTTCTAGTGATACTTTTGGTCTAGGATCGCCTTATTTGTGACCATCTCTGTCCATGATATGCACAGCATACGCCGCCAGCACCACCGCTCAAAGGCCTCCTTTCGTCTATTTCTATTAGCAGTTGTAAAAGTCAGATTTGCTAAATGCCAATACAATACACAACTGCCGTTAAGGTGAGGACATAAGGATTCTGTCAGGATGTGAACATATGTATTTCCAAAGTCAAGGGGTTTCGTATAGTATGCAGGCGTTCTCCATCAGTATGGCTTGTTGTCATGCAGTTTGTTTTATAGTTTATGCTCTCTATAAATGTTCCTAAATCTTCTCCGCTCCCCCAAAATGAACTTTATACTGTAAAATGAAGACCCAGACTGATGATGAGGGAGGTGAAGCTGCAGTTTCTCTCTCTGACTATAATTTAGTCCTTCACATGGCAGGATTTCACTGCGGATTTGGGTGTGGATTCCGCACCCACATCCATACTATTTTAGCATTCTATTGAATGCTATGCAAATCTGCACTGTGGTTTATTTGGCATGTATTTTTACGAATGCAGACTTTGACAAGTCAAATTTTTTTTTAATTTTTATTTTCTTTTTTTAGCGAGCCCATTAGCAGCCTATATTTCTACATGTTGACTAAGTGTAACTGGCCAAGGACAAGTACAATAACAGTTTTCACAAGTATTGCTGCAAATCTTTTGAATCTGCAGCACCCCTGTTGCTATACTAGAGGATTGGGCAGTCCCACTGCAAGGAAAATGTGAAAAATTGGGTTCCGAGTGGCACTCTGAAAGAGGTATTCACATAGACAACCTTACAAGATGGGTGGTGAATGTTGATTCTGAGATATAATCAAACCCCACAGCATTAAGTATGCAGTAAAGCGGGCTGCCATAATGATCCCAATATGGTCTAGCAGTGATTATCACTTCCCACTATTGCTTTGTGGCCACACTGAGCTTCTGAAGAGTCTTAGAAGGTGGCTGATGGGGCATAAGTTCATCCTCTTTATATTAAATAAGGTTTAAATGAGATGAATGGGCTAGCCAAGCCAAGGGCCTGTTACTCTATAGCCAGGTATTCATCTACTATGACAGCTACCTATGTAGGTGGCATTTTGTGATGTGATGCAGGTGCATGCGTTCCTTCATTCTGCTGCCAGGCACCAACCTGTACATTTCCTCCTCGTTTGTTGGTTAATGGGGCAGCTAGGGAAAACCTCCCTGCTGACCGATCGGCTATTATGAATATGTATTTATTCCGGCTCCTCCTCTAAGAGGGCGCCACTTACTCATGGGCATGGTCGGAGTTCTGGTCTAGTCTGTGTCCCCCTGATGACAACATACTTTCAGATAAGTCCATGGTGTTTATACTTTTTAGGGCTGTTTCAGACGACCGTATATCGGCCGGGTATTCACGCCGGCCGATATACGGTGTCTGTCTGCAGGGGGAGGAGGCTGGAAGAGCCGGGAGCAGTGCTCTGAACTCCCGCCCCCTCTCTGCCTCCTCTCCGCCCCTCTGCACTACTTGCAATGAGAGGAGGTGGGATGGGGGCGGGGCTAAATTCTCTGGAATTAGCTCCACCCACATCCAACCTCCACACATTGAAAATAGTGCAGAGAGGGGGCGGGAGCTCAGAGCACTGCTCCCGGATCTTCCAGCCTCCTCACCCTGCAGACAGAGACGCCGTATATCGACCGGCGTGAATACCCGGCCGAATACAGAAATTCTAACGGTCTATTTTTACCACCTATATGAAGTACAACATGTGGTGAAAAAACAATGTAAGAATCACTTGGATATGCAAAGCCTTTACGGAGTTATGATATGTTAAGTGACATGTCAGATTTCAAAAATTTGGCTCCGCCACTAAGTCGCAAATAGGCTACGTCACTAAGGGGTTAATCCTGGGGGTGGAGCCTCTGCACAAAATGCACAGTACAATCCCAGGAAGCAAAGAATCTGGTTGGGACCAGAACAGGGGAATTATGCAGGACGTACAAAAATTTTGGAGCAGCTTCATTTTTATCAACTAGCACAGGCTGGAGAGAGGCCCAACGCGTTGCCATTTCCTTAGCCCAGTTCAGGAGGAGGGCTAAATTAAGGTCGCAGAAGGTAGAGACCTCCACCGACACCCTTAAACCCAGATAGATTGTCTGAGCTGTCCAGCTCAGTGGGGCAGGTAAAGGGAGCTCAGCCACTGCAGAGGTTATCACGATTAAGTGAGCTTTGTCCCAGTTCACCTTAATACCAGATGGTAGGCCAAATGTGTCAAAAATGGTGAGTGCAGAGTCAAGAGAAGACTCTGGGCCCTGGAGAAAGAGGAGGGTGTCATCAGCATATAGTGCTATGCGCTCTTCATAATTGTGAAGTTTGAATCCCTTTATTACCGGTGAGGTCCGGACTTGAATCGCAAGGGGCTCTGTAGCAAGGGCAAACAGGGCAGGGGACATGGGGTAAGCTTGTAGTGTGCCTCTAGCCAGGGGAAACTGGGCAGAAAGATGGACATTGGTTTTAATACTGCCTACTGGAGAGTCATATAGGATCTTTACCTACTTAATAAAGGTTGTTGACCCAAATCCAAACCATTGCATCACTGCCCACAAGTACTTTCGCTTTACTGAGTCGAAGGCCTTTGCCTGGTCTATAAATACCAAGGTCCGCTTCCCATAGTTAAAGTGTTCATATGTCAGATGGTCGAAAAACCGCCTTAGATTCAGGTCTGTACTTTTGCCAGGCATAAAGCTAGACTGGTCAGCGTGTATAACCCCATTAAGAATGGAATTTATGTGCGTCGCCAGAATTTTAACGTTGTTATTAAGAAGCGAGATAGGCCTATAGGAGCCACAGTCTGCAGGATCTTTTCCAGCTTTAGGGGTCATGACAATTATGGCCTTGCGCATGGTATTCGACAGGGCACCATCCTACAGGATAGAGTTATATAGCGTTAGAAGCTGGGGAGCTAGGAAATCTACATTTTTTTACACCATTCCCCAGGGAGCCCATCTAAACCTGGGGCTTTCCTATTGGGGAGTGACTGGATAGTATCTGCTACCTCATCTATACTCAGGCCCCCATCCAAATAACTCTGGCTCAACGTAGGAAAGGGGATATCATCAAGGTAAGACTGTTAGTTGTTCATTTGAGCATCTGAGTTTGGAAGTATATAGGTTCCTATAGAAATGGGTAAACTTTTGATTGACTAGTTTTGGGTTATCTACCAGGGCCCCTGAAGCGTCGCGCACCACCGTGATTGGTGACAACGAGTGGTCCTTTCTTATCAAATAGGCTAACAGATGACTTTTCTTATTCCCCTGGTCAAAGACTTGGTGGCGGGAGTAAAGAAGCTTCTTTTTGGTAGACTCCGTGAGTAGTAATTTGTATTCCCGCCGTAAGTTACTTAAGTCCAGGTAGGCTTCTGGGGCAGGATCTGCTATGTGCCTGGCTTCCACTGTAACAAGGCGGCATTCCAGGTCCAACTGGGTGGCCTGCAGGGATCTTTTATACTCAGTAATAGCAGATGTGAAAGATCCCCCTAGTAAAAGCCTTAAAGGCACCCCATACAGTCAACTCAGAGGCAGTCCTCTCATTAACTTCCCAGTACATCCCTGCTTCTTGCTCAACATACTCATGTATCTCTCCCTGTGCCAGCCATAGGGGACTGAGTCTCCACAGAGGGCGAAAGCCCTCCACTCCAAGGTCGAGGACCAATTGGAGTGGGGAATGGTCCGATATGCCCCTGGGTAGATAGGATACATCTCGCACTATAGAGAGACAGTCTTTCGAGCCAAAGCACAGGTTAATATGGGAAAAGGTGGTATATGTTGGGAGGTGACACGAATAGGCGGTGTCATGCGGGTGTCGCAGGTGCCATATTTCCTGCAGCAAGTAGGAGTTAGCCCACGTAGGCAGCCTGGTCGATACCGAAGCTGCTGGAGTAATACAGTCTAAAATAAGATAGAAGTCGCCCATAAATATTATTGGGGCAGGCTTGAGCAAAAGCACCCATGCCATCATGTCATTGAGGATTTTAACATCAGCAGGGGGTGGCAAATAAATATTGATTATCGTGAGGAGCCGGCCAAGAAAGGTGCTCTAAAGAATAGAAAAACTTCCCCTAGGATCAATATGGATCTGTCGGAACGTAAATTGGAGTGGATCTTGAGGAAGTTGAAAGCCAAGGCTCTTAACTTTGGAATTCAAGCCTCTAACATTCCAGAGATTAATTTGAGATGCATACTAGACACTGCAATAGAGTTGGAAATTGTTTGCGCAGAACACCCGCATAACACCGAAAGAGTCGCGCCAAAGAAAAGTGCAACAGAGCACCATAGTTATCTTATATATATGAACCATAACATGAACCCATTCCCACCCTACCCATCCCCCCAAACTTAGGATAGGTTTAGATCTCATAATACGTAACTTAGTGAGGGGCGTTAGGCCTGCCCTCAGAAAACCAACAGAGAAACTGAAGATAGAGAGAGTAAATATAGTCATTGCTTCTGTGAACTTTTGTTGCCTCTGTTGCACCTCCAAGGAAAAGTCTGGGAAAATAAGGATTGTTTGCTCTCCAACCTTCAGTGGATCTTTCACGTGAGTAAGCGCCTCACGTGAGTAAGCAGGACTCTAGATGGAATACGGTGGGCTCTCTCCACACAAAACAAAGGCGAAAGAGAGTCTGAACCGTATGCCTGCTTGAGGAGCGATTCCAAGAACTCGCAGGGGCTGTTGCACTTCGCTCCCTCTAGTAGTCCTATGAATCTGGGGTTACAGTGATGCAGCTGGTTCTCCATATTGTCAATTTTTTTCTGCTGGGCTGAGAAACTGGAGCCACGGGCCTGCACTCGATATGTGAGCAGTGTAATGGTGTCTTCCAGGCTGGAGACCTGGGTCTCAATCTCAGTTGCTCATTCCCGTAATGTTTGAACGTCCACTCCCTGGTGTTTATGCTTATTGATTGGTTTAGTACATCTACTTTCTAGTACTGTTGTTCTATTTGTATACTACATCTGTCAAATTGTCAACCCCTTGATTTAGGGACAGTCTAGGTTGCACCCAGGTTCCATATGTAGGGCTGCAATTGCCCTACTTTTGGGCATGGTTTCCTGTTATTAGTATGATAGGGCAAGATTTTCCCCACTTTTTAGTTTAGTTAGGGCTCCTACCCACTTGCACTTTTTTAACGCTGAGGTTTTTTACGCGATAGTCAATGGGATGTTCGAATGTTAAAAACTAGAGATGAGCGAACGTACTCGTAATGAGTACTTACACACCCGAGTACCGCCATTTTCGAGTACTTCAGTACTCGCGCGTAAAGATTCGGGGGGCGCCGGGGGCCGGGGAGAGGCGCAGCGGTGCGGGGGGTAGCAGCGGGGAACAGGGGGGAGCACTCTCTCCCTCTCCCCCCCCACTCCCCGCTGCAACCCCCCGCGCCGCCACGGCGCCCCCCGAATTTTTTCGCCCGAGTACGGAAGTACTCGAAAATCGCGGTACTCGGGCGAAAAAGGGGCGGGGCTGAGCACGTTCGCTCATCTCTATTAAAAACGCATTGCACAAAAATCGCAAAGCACAAACTTGCGATGCGTTTTTAACATTAGAAAGTCCCATGGACATTCGCATTAAAAAAACGCACGTGGGTAGGAGCCCTTATAAATAGTTTTGTTCTCCATGTTCACAATTTGTGTGTATATTCATCCTTTTAGGACACCTCTTATGTCTGATGCGGACGAGGTGTTTGGCGTCCGGCTCAGACGTAACAGATCTGTCCAGATGTGGAATTTCTGTGATTATCCTGAAAAAATCTGCATGTGTTACATATGAATTCTGCTGTGGCTTCACAGTGATGTCCCCCATAATACACTGAAAGTGGTAAAAATCCACAACAACTTTGCAACCAGATGACCATAGTGCGGATTTGGAAAGCTCTGCAGCATGTGGATGAGATCTATGGAGTCTCATCCAT